>NC_136485.1:22481660-22494160 GCF_053919585.1 Euprymna scolopes
TTTCTCTAAAATCATTTAAAAAATATTTTGGCTTTGTGTATATATGTTTGTGTGCGTCTAAGTTTGTTCCCTAGCTCCTGGAAAATTGCCCTAATGATTTTCATGAAATTTCACAGGATGGTACATGTGTGTGGGAAGGCTTTTTGACTTATTTATCAGCATATCTTGAATAAATATTGCTGTTTGACAAAAAAACTTGAAAAAAAAGAGGTGATTTTTTTCGAAAGGTTATACTGTACGAAGATTAACATAAAACTCCATTTGGGAACTTTTATTACGAAAAACCCTAAGTCCCGACATATATATTCAACAATAAGTTTCGTTTTTATATTACAGGGGCAGGTTAAAAAAATACGCTTCTGTTTAAGGGAAAAATTAAACATAATACTTGACTTTTTCATTTAAAACTTGAATCCAAGAAATAATAGAAAAAAATCATTTAAAAAATTCAACAGTGCAATGAAGAATTCAAGGTATTCTAGAGAGAAGGTCCCTGCAACGAGTCATACAAAGCTTTTCTCAGATGACTCTCGATGTGCCCCAAACTTAGATGAGACATCAGTTGATTTGAATGAAACATTTATATTACCGGTTTCGATGCCAATACAAATATGGCAGTTTGAAGCATTCGTTGGTCCTCATTCAATGTCGAGCCACGTCGGGTCTGTACTTGCTTGTTTGTAATTTTTTTGTTTTACTGATATAATATCACATAGTAGTAGTAGTAGAAGTGGTAGTAGTGTATATATATATATATATATATATATATATATATCTGTGCGTATTGATTAATACTATTTTAACAATATATAACGGTTTATAATTTTCGGTAATTATTTCTTTGTTGACGTATAAACATGAAAATTCTTTCGACTTTTAAACAATTGTTCTTACTCACGGTATACATTTTATCAGGTATCATGTTCCAAATCCGGAGCCTGAACTATGACGCTCACAATTTTCACAGCATATGTATATGCAAAGACACTTTGCGATTCGAATGATTATAGCTGAACAAGATAATTAGTGGTATAATTGCTGTGTATTCTGACCATTTCCCGATTAAATTTGGCAAAAATCTTCCCAAGATTTTTTTGCTGAAATATTAAATTTACATAAGATATCTTCTAATGCAATCTTTTATTTAAACTCTTTCGAAAAAATATACAAAAATTTATTTCAAAAGCACATATTTACAACTGGTCATACTATCTTCTACAGAGGGAATTATATATATAATGTATAGATGTAAGTCAAGTGGAGATTGCACGGCGTTTGTCGATCGTAAAATACGCTGTAATATATTTTCATTCGTGTAGATTTAGCTTGCATAATAATAGGGTTCATTCTCATTCGATTATTTCAAATAGTAGTTTACACTATATATATTCCTGATTTAAACGGTTAAAAATGTATCTTGAGTGCAATCAACCAGAATAGAAACCGAAGCAATTTTTTAAGCACAAATGACAACCGACGTGCATGGCGAATTTGATAAAGGATTAAAATGAATAAGCATGCCGATTTTGACACTTTCATTTAATATAGTCTTAATGTTTACATTTTAATTTATTTAATGTACTTTACCATATTTTTATATTTATTTTTATTAAAATATTTACGCCCGTATTGTTGACCTCTTTTTTATCGTAAACTGCTTCGCAGAACAGTAAATACATATAGATGCGTACATCACCAAATTTAAAAGAAGCATATTACTCAAGAAATTTTCAAGAGAAAGTTGGGAAATCTTATGAATTGTGGCATTAAATTACTCGTCGTCGAACCACATTATTTGCAAACCTTCATTCCTTTTTCAGCCCGATAAATTATTTACAGTCAAGAAGGAACAGCGTCAAAATTCTCTTTCTGTTTTCGCACGATGGAAACGAATATGTTTTCATAATCGACCAATATTTTTCAGGAATTTATTTCTGTTTAGTCACGAACATTCATTTCAGTTACGACTGTACCCAATTTTAGTAGTAATTAAAAATATATAAATAAATCGATGCAGTTTTCATTCCGAGAGTCGATCGGCGCCTGGCTTGCCCTGTCGTGTAATATGCTTACATTCGATATTTGTATTCATCCATATTTCTAAATATTATTATATATTCAGTTTTGTGTCAATTATTTCATCTGATCTAGATCAAATATCAAGTCGAGATTTCAAAATAAAACAACAAAAAATAATTATGATATGGGTGCCATCAGCTGAAATCAAAAGCAAAACGGATAGCAACTTTACAGGATAAAATGCTAAAGACGGCAACATTTCACCATCACAAGTCAAATACAGAACCGTGAAAAAAAAAAAACTAATAACAATTTACAATACAAGGATTAAACTCTGCGTATAGAAATGTTACCGTTTTTTTTCCGATAAGCAAGCTATGATTTCTTTCAATTTTGGCCCTTCTTGATCACTTGAAAACATTTATTTCAGCGGTGTATGTCTAATATAAGAACGACAGCAAAAATGCAAAAATTTTAACTGCCTTCAATCGTTTAGCGATATATCGTCTAGGAGGTTATACAATTTGAAAAAATAGAGGTAGATGAAGAGAGACTATACATTAAGATAACATTATAAAATAATGTTGTCCATTCCGTGCTCGATTCTTCTGATGTTCTTACTTTTCATATACATTTTTAGGGAGAATAAATCTAGGAACACTCCCAAACTCACCAAGACCATGTGTGTAGAAATGCAGAATTATCGGCAAAACCGTTTTTCATATCATAGGGAAAGAACTCACGCACACACACATAGAAAGTTACTTACACATACACTCACACACATATAAATACATATATATATATACGTATATATATATATATGTGTGTGTGTTTGTGTGTGTGTGTGCGTGTGTGAAAAGAGGGCATGGGTGTTCTTGTGTTCATATAATTTTATATATATATATCATTAACGTTTTATAATCTTTTGTTCAAAATATTAGTATACATTTAAAAAAACACCTTACCGAACACACACATACAATGGCACGCATATACATATATATATATATATATATATATATATATATATATATATATATATATATATCTATATATATATATATATATATATATTTGTATATACATGTGCGGGTTTAATTTTGTGTATGTGCATGTGCACATGAATATATATATGCATGTGTAAGTAACATGATATTGTATATATATATATATATATATGTGTGTGTCTGTGCGTTTGATTTTGTGTATGTGCATGTGTGCATGATTATGTATGCATGTGTAAGCAACATATATATATATATATATATATATATATATATATATATATATATATACGTCTGTGGGTTTTTGTGTGCATTTGCAGGAATACGTATGCATCTGTAAGTAACTTTGCGAAATTCATACTTATATTTTTGATAAGACGAGTTATATAACAGGTTGGAATGTATTCACAGTGTGATCTACATAAGAGGATATTAACATATTCATATATCATATCAATAACACGCGTCACATACGCTTATTGAATTAATACCCCTTTTCTAAAGGGATTATCATAACAAAACATAATTATTTCCGCAATTTTCATGAATTGTCAACCAAGGGTTACATGATATGACCTATGCTTATCGAAATGGAATAAAACCAAGAGTAAAGATTATGTTCAGAAGAGAAAGAATTCGAAGAATATATACTTACCATTTTTAAGAAATTATAAAATCCGTGTGGAAATTACCGAATAGGCTGTTAGTTCTACGTCATAGGTGAATGATATATAAGTTATTCAGAGGAATAAGCAAACATAATGAACATTGATACACTGAGGAATCCCTTGAAATAACACCCCCTTTGCTTAATCTGCCTTAAAAGATAGTAGATATTGTTATAATAACTGAACCTAATGTTTCATCTCTTTATTGGAGTTAATGTCACTGAGAATCTCTAAGACCGCAACATCTATCATAGACATTCGTCAGAATCGGATGATTGAATTCATTATAGCATCATATTTGAACTGCTGTGGCAATATAGGAAATATTTGATCTGAATTGGTGTTGTTTATTGCATCCAATAGTGTTTTCGTTACTTCGTTCACCAAATTTGCAAGGTAAAACTAAACTGGAAGGTTCACTTTAAAACGGGCTTTCTATGCCAAAACGCGCTTCAGTCGTTCATGCACATCCGTCGTACATCGTTGGGAAATGTTCAGCGCGAGACGATTACATTTTCGCAATGGAAAAGACGATATTATTCCATTTCCGTTCTATGAAATCGGTTTCAATATCAATTCGCAGGCCAGCAGCTTGTTGGCCAGCTGTGCATAAATTCCAAGAGCGATAGAAGAATTTTATCATGTCTTAAACATACATAATATTGCAGGAGCGAGATTGGCGATGCGCCCGATTACCACTCATGCACACTACCGATTCAGGTAATGAAACAAGGCCATTGCCACTAGGCTCATCTTGCAAATCCAGACCTCAATAGTATTACCTGCCACGTTTATGGTCGTTGGTCTGGTTTCAAGTGAAGGCAACATCATGTTACCTCACACCTTCGATATCTGCTTGAAATCCAATACCAATATCTACCTAGACGTGCTAAAGAGTAATCACCCGATGCAATATGGTGGCCGCTGGCAGGCCCCGGTATAGACATAATAACTCGTTACCGGTCGATCAATCCATACAGAAAGGTTTGACTTCATAAAGAATGCTGCAATATTGTACCCTTTTCTAAATTGATCCCTCTTCTTTCGACCTAAACCAGCTGGGCTACTTTATTTGATCATACGTCATACATGATTTCCACAAAACCAAAGACAGCCTGATCGCCGCCGTGTATTCGCCGGGTTTTTGCTGAACATGGTTGAAAAAGACATGCTCCGAGTTCCAATCACATATCGATCGGTGATTGAGGCGGGGGGCTACGTTGAATAGGTGTAATCTCCACTACGTACTCAAGTTACATACATTGTTTTTTTTTCAATAGAAGTTTTAAAACAACTGTGTTCTTGGACTTTGGTGTTTACTATGTATAATACTAAGTTCTGAAACGCCAAAATTCCTTGATTTTTATGACAACATTCTAGTTTACAAAACACGAGATTATTTTTGAAAAACTAACGATATATGTGTTCGTTTAATTCTAATACAAATTACATAATATGTCTGATTGAGAAGGAGATATATTTTCTGCTAGAAACCATATAGAGGACCTTGCTTTTGGGAACGTCAAAAAATCCGAATGTCATCTGAGGCAGAACACAGAAAACTACGTTATTCCTGTTTTCCCTGGACGGATTTCCTAGAGATGACCTGCCTTAGAGATAAAGCTCTGAGAAATGTGTGGTATAAGCTCATGCGATATCCCTTTACAGTTCTATGTATTTATTTCTAACCCAAGGAAACATATTATAGTATTTTCTGTTGAATATATAGCGTTAGTTGTACAAACAACAACTGTAGAATTGAAATATAAAACAAGCAAATAATAATATTATTTTGTCCGACTGATAAACGTGTGTAAAATAATCTTAGGTGTGTTTGATGTGTCTTATTTCCCATACATTGTTGTTATGTATTAATTGATCTACCTATATACGTAAGAAAGAAATGTAACACAAAAAAGAAGTTAAGAGAAACGTTGTACAAAATAGGAAAACACGGAAGCATTACATAAAATGACATCCGTGACACAAATTCATATATTCTGACCTCACAAATAAAAAGAAGACCCACTTTAACATTGGATAGTTCGACGGAAGGCTAAATAATAAAAACACGCATGCATGGACATATGCGTTTATCATATATGAATTACAATGTTCTTTTATCTTGCTAATAACAAAAAAGAACATAAAGAAAAATACAATTTTGCACAAGCAGTTTTGTCGTTTATTTTAAAATCTGAGATACCTGGAATTAAGTAACTTTTTATTGGTCTATTCTGGGCGAAATAATTATGTTATAGTTATACAGTCTTTATATAGTAAATAATAATTGAACCAAGAGTGTTCTAAACTGATTATGAATAAAAAAAAAACAGACACGTGATTATTATGTGGGTGAGAAAACTTTGTTTGTCGTCTTTCATTTATGTTTCATTTTCGTAGTGATAAAAGAAAACACACTTTTTTTTTTTACAAAACTGTCGGTTTCGATTAGACCAACACGTGTCACCAAATTATATACGATATTAAAATAAAACAATACTAGTAAATGTGCAATATAAAAAAAACAATACTAGTAAATATGCAATATTTTCTTATTATCAGTTAGCATTTTCCTTGGCGACCGTACGATATATTTAAAATAAAGATTGCATTACAAAGGTGTCTTATGGAAATTTTATATTTCAGCAAAAATTCTTGGGGATACATTGACGAACGTTTAATAAAAATGTCAGAATACATAGCAATTATAACACTAATAATCTTGTGCAGGTATAATGATTCGACTCGCAAAGTGTCTCTGCATATACATATGCTGTGAAAAATTATGAGTGTTATATTTCAACTTCTGGATTTGGAACATGATACGTGATGAAATGTATACCGTGAGTAATAACATTTATAAAGCTATAAACAACCCTCCACATTTAAACACTCTTCAACATTTAGCTCCATTTTTTATACACTTTTACTAAGTTTCTTGTTTTAAAAAAATTGTTGCGTATCGAAATTTGCCGCAGACTTAGCAATTGTAAGTATTCGTAGAGGGTGGATTATACATATCGACTGGTAGAATAAACTGTCTGATAAAGTCCTGTAAAACATATATCGCTTTCGTAGCTCCATGCGAACTTGTACCTTTATTTGTGAAAATACGTAAACAGATACAGTTTACCAGCAGCATTAAGAATGATCGAAATGCAAGTGAAGCCGTCTCACGTTAAAACAATATGGTTTGGATCGGCTCTTCATATGAAAAGCAGGTGATACATTAAGGATGGCAATCGCAAGTCTTTTGCAACCTGCTTTGCATATGCTGTAATTTAAATTTACTCCTTAAATATCGGCATAAAAACAGACTGACTGACAAGCATCTCCCCCTTTGACGCTATGAACTCAAGAAGCTAAGTCACATTTCTATCCGTAATTTTTGAAGTCTACTAACATCTGTGTATTGCAAACGTTTGTTTTAATTTTCCTTATTCCAGCTATGACTTTAATCCTGAATATTTGTTTCGTTTTCTTTTTATTTATCTTTGTTTTTCCTTAATCATTTTTTCAAATATACTATTATTAACCAATACTTTTTTCCTATATTTAAAACGAGAGGAAAAAAGTCTCCTATGAAATTGAACATTTCCGAAATTATACCTGCATATTATCTGAACTCAAAAACACCCGGCTTTTTTCTCCTTTTTTCTCTCTAAATTATGCATTGCTTCTACTAGTCTAAATTTTATACCTAATCCTAAAGGTATTACTTCTTAACCAGTTTTTAAAACGAGTTAAAATAACCAGACTTTCCAATTTGATAAAATTTCCATTATAGCATGTTTGTTATGAGGTGAAGCTGAAATGGTCGAACATTCTGGCATGAGATAGACAATTCAATGTTGAATTTTAAATAAATAAATAAAAATACAGAACGCACCAAGATTACGCCACCAACACCACTTCTACTCAACATACCCTTTAAATATCGGCATAAAACAGACATTCCCTATTTTTACGCTAAGAACTCAAGAAGCTAAGTCACATTTCTATCCGTAACTTTTGAAGTCTACAAACATCTGTGTATTGCAAACATTTGTTTTATTTTCCCGTATTCCAGCGTTGACTTTACTCCTGCATAGTTGTCTCGTTTTCTTTTTAATTATCTGTTTCCAAAATCTTTTTTGTAAAATATACTATTATTAACCAATATATTCTTTTTATATTTAAAACGAGATAAAAAACAACGGTACTCCTGCAGTATTTTACCCACCGATTTCACGATCTTAGCCGAGCGTTGATCGACATCCGTCGGAAAACGCCGGAACATGGCGAGCGGTACGATACTCTATCAGCCAATCAGCGCGCTTCAAACGAACGCGCAGCACTCAGACGAATAATTTTCATTGAAATTACACACATAGCGTTTCATTTCAGTTATTTTATTGTTCACAGTAAAAATACACAGCCTTTCATTTCAGCTATTTAATTTAGCGATAAAAAAACAAAAAACCGGGAGCTGTTGGAAACATATTTATGCGAATTTATGTGGAGACAAATATTTGGACACAACCCTTTTGTCTCCATAATAAATCAAATCGCGGAAGGCTACCCGGTTTGGGAAGAAGCTTCTTTCCACATCCTCTGAAAACCCTTTGCTCCCTACTTTGCCTCTCTACAGTCAGTAGAAAATCTTCCAGTCGGAACTAAAGATAAACAGTAATTGTTGCCCCCCTACAAACATTACTGAAAAAAAAACAAAAAAAAAACATTGTTTTTACTGGATAATAACGTTTTGTCAAAAACACACAAAAAAAAAATGCATTGAAGTGTTTATTACTGTTGCTTACCCCCCCCCCAAAAAAAAAGCTATCGGAAAACAAAATGAACCAAAAAAAAAATATTCAACAAAATAAATTTAGTCTACTTTAAAAAAAAACTTACGGTAAGTGTTTGTGATTTATTTTATCCAAATTTTTTGTATTAATTTTATCCATTTTGTTGTGTGTTTGTTTGTGTGTGTGTGTGTGTGTGTGTGTGTGTAATATCTTTTCCTTGTAATGTTGTTGCTATTCACATACTTTTAGCGTTCTTGCACCGTAGCTCCGAATTCTCGGCTTTCGTCGGCGTTAACGCCGAAAGCGTTCGTCAACGCTCGGCTAAGATCGTGAAATCGGTGGGTAAAATACTGCAGGAGTACCAAAAAACGTTTCCAATGAAATTGAACATTTCCGAAATTATACCTGCATATTATTTGAACTCAAAAACACACGGCTTTTTTCTCTTTTTTCTCTCTAAGTATGCATTGTTTCTAGTTAGTCTAAACTAAATACGTAACCCTGAAGGTATTAATTCTTAACCAGTTTTTTAAACGAGTTAAAATAACAAGACATTCCAAATTGATAAATTTCCATTATATCATATTTATTATGCGGTGAAGCTGGAATGCTCGAAGATTTTAGCTCCAGGTAGATAAACGCAAAAGTATCCATGCATAAACACGGGAGGGGGACTTTTTCCATTTTTTTTTAAAGATAGAGTAGATAATGCATGTGGATGTGTTAGTGACAGCTCCAGTAACTCCAGCTTATCCTGTTTACTTCTTCAATCCTCATTCCCAACAAAGGGTGAAGAAAAAGCTGCTTTCAAGGTCGGTACTACTTCGTAAACAGTAGCATGAGATGTCGGGAAATTTCTGTTTCTATGTCGCTCCTTGTGGTCATGCCTCTAGTAAGGGTGATGGAAGTAAGCGTTTCATCTGGGCTTACGTTATCCGCCTGATAGTCAGGGACCGGGGTCTTGGATTAACCACTGAGGAGGCTGTCCTATCAGCAGGTGCAAATTACCGGGGCTGCTTTATTGCCATTTGGTTAATGGATTCTGGGCCATACAGTAGTTTCTGGTAGGGTTTCTCGATACCATACTAGTGAGTAATTGTTACGGCTTTAGTTTATCATGGCTACAAAAAATCATTGTATTTTTCTCTCTAACTTTCCCTCTTTGTCATGCTCTAATCACGTCTATAGACCTGGTCCACTAATCCCAATACCTTAACATGACAAATCCTAAAAAGAAAAACATGAACACGCCTAGAACCCATTCCTGCAACGTAGACCCCTAATACCAGGTCTCCTTCTCCAACATTAGAGGTCTAGGTTCAAACCTTCCAGAGGTAGAATCACAATTACAGGAGACGAACCCGGACATATTCTTTCTATATGAAACTGGCATAGAGCAAACCACTTCCCTAGACGAATTTATAATTAAAGGATACTCTAACATAACATCTTAATATAACTCCCAAGATCGCCATAGGCATGGAATAGTGACTACATACAGCATGTATTTCCATGTGGTAGGGGTATCTCAAGAGAATACACAAATTCACATTATAAGTTATTCCGGGCTGCACTAGCATACATCACTGCATTCACATTTTCCCACTATGGCCTCCACAACAGTGGGGTTACTATCTTTAAGAGTATATCTGAGCAAATTGAACACATCCTGCATGCTTATTCTTCGGCTTACATTAACATTTGCGGTGACTTCAGTGTCCATAGTGTGGAATGGCTGACTCACTAAAATAAAACCGATTACGAGGGGAGGATTTGTCATGATTTTGCCACTGCCTACTACCTCACACAGATTGTTCACGAAACCACCCGTGTGCCCGACACTACCGGTTTGTATGCAGGCCTTCTAGATCTTTTCCTCACACCTACCCTGAACTATGTTCATGTTCCGTTCTATCTCCTCTGGGATCCTCCGCACACTCTGTCGTAGCAGTTAAGATATCAATGAAATGTAATAAATCTTCAGACGTGCCTTTCCACCTTACTGTATATCCATACTCTATGGCTTACTGGGATAGCTTCCGTACATTAATATCTGATATACCTCTGCCTTCCATGTTTAAAAAATAGATGGGTCCTCTATAGTATCAGACCTGAGCGACTGGCTAATTTTAGTCATAGACCGATTCATACCATCCACAAAATTCAAAAAAAAAATCCTAACAGCCAGCCATGGCGCTTCTCAGAATGTGCTGCTGCTATCGCGCACAGAAATCACCTTTTTCCAGAATTACCAGCGTAATAGATGTACTGAGACAAAAGCGTCTTTTAGGACTGCAAGTAACCACTGTAAAAGAGTAATGAAAATGAAAGAGAGCTATATGCTCAGTCCGTAAAATCCAAAGTAGCTGAGCAGCCGCTTCGTTATCACCAGTTTTGACAAATGGCAAACAGGATCCTGAACAGAAGCGTGCGTTCTGTCCCAACTATCATCAATTGACCTGAGTTCCTCTGGTCAGCACCAGACAAGGCCAAACTATTTGCCAACAAATTTGCAGCTAATTCTACCCTATGCGACGAAATCCATCAACTTCCCGAATTTCCTCCTATAACAGACAACACTGTGCGCGAGGTCGCCAAGCTAATCAAGAACATTGATTACGGTAAAGCAACTGGCAATAATGGCTTTCAAGTTATAGTGCTGAACACCTCCAACAAGAACTTGCACACATACTTACAAAACTGTTTAAGCGCATCCGTAAGGAGAAGTGCCTCCGACACCCGGGAAAACCTGATCAGTAGGGCCTGTATTTAAGAAATCAGGTAAAAAGTCATCGCCCTCTCATTACAGACCAATAAGTTTCCTGTGTGGCATGAGTAAGTTGTTGGAATCCATAGTAAATAAAGAAGTAGTCAACCACGTCAGCAGAAACAACCTTCTTAGTGAAATGCAATACGGTTTCCGCTTGGCAAGATGTACACCAGCTTTTCTAACGGTTATATATAATAGAATTAGTGAATCTCTTGGCAAAGGCTTCCTTTGCAGGGCAATTGCTCTTGACATATCGAAGATCTTCGATAAGATATGGCATAAGGGCCTACATTACAAGATATTTATCTACGATATCACCGGTATTGTTATCTGAATCATTACTTCATTTCTTCCCGATAGGTTCATAAGCGTAGTGGTTGATGGGCAAACATCAGAAGCCTCCAATATTAATGCCGGAGTCCCCCAGTATTCCATCCTGGGCCCAACTCTCTTCCTGATCTACATCAATGATCTCCCAAAACACATACTTAAATCATTTGTTGACATCTATGCTGATGACACGACCCTCTATGGCAACACATCAAAGGCCGTAAATGACAAGGTTCTCTCTAAATCTCTTTCTTCTGATTTTCAGCGCGTGGTACAGTGAGGGAACCGGTGGCTGGTCTCTTTTAATGCACCCAAAACCAGGCTTCTATCTTTATGTCATAAACGCTCTGATCCCCATCTGGCATCACTTGAAATGGATGGCTCTTGTCTTGGGGAGGTTCAATGTGTTGACAAGTTTTTTTAATTTTGACATTTACTCTTGATGTGAAATCAAACACGTACATCAGGTATGGTGTCAAGGACGCTGCGGACATGGTGGGATCCTTCTACCGCTCCAGAAGATATCCCACGATTGATACGACTCTCTATCTGTATAACAGCCAAGTACGTCCAAGGATGGAGTACTGTTGCCGCATCTGGGCAGCAGCTGCGGAAAACAGCCTATGCTGCCTTAACAAAGTACAAAATAGACTTCGCAGCTTAGGGGGATGTGTCCTTTTCTCTTCCCTGCAGCCTCTTTCCCTCAAAAGAAACGGTGCGAGATTGTCTATATTTTATCGTTATTTCCATAGGAAGTCCTCTTCTGAGCTCCAATCTCTGTTCCCCCTCGCAAATCCTTCAGGAGAAACACCCGTCTGCCTGAAACTACTGTCAATATTTTCCCCACACTTTAGCTGTGCCTAAATCCAAACTTAGATTCTATGAGCAGAGATTCTTTCTCAGAAGTCCACGACTG
>NC_136485.1:22499160-22514160 GCF_053919585.1 Euprymna scolopes
TATATAGATTCTATATATATTTATATATATATTATATACATTTATATATATATATTTATATATGTATATATATATATTTATATATATACCTATTTATATATATGTATATATATGTATATATATATCTATAAATATATTAATATATATATATATATACATATATATATATATATATATATATATATATATATATATATATATAGATAGATATATACATATTATTTATTTATTTTGGGGTAAACAGTTACAACAAACACCTATCTGTTTCAGTCAGGGAGACTTCCTTAGGCAAACCTGAACCCATCATCGCCACAAAGAAATAGGGAAAAAATTGAAAGGGGAAAAGGAATTAAGTTCCGAATATTTCTAAGAATATATATATATATATATATATATATATATATATATATATATATATATATCCTGACTTCTATCCAATGAAGAAAACACATACATTATTACGCTAAACGAATATGTTCTGCTACTACGACCATGTACAATTTCCATCAGTTTATAGTACAGCTTGTTTCAAGTGTTTTATTAAAAAAATATGAATTTGAATTTTTGGTGTTAACTTTCAATAGTATTACGTATAAAAGGTGGGCTTTTGGATGAATCCAATTATCGATATCAATATTTGATTAATGTACCTGTTGTAAAACTACTTTTGCTGTATGGCACGGTGCGTAGTCTTGCATAAATATAGCAGAATCAGAAAGATTAGGTGCAACATATTCTCTATTCAATTCTCTGTACATTCAGGCATTTACTTTTCCATGGTTCCTCTCAAGCGGGCCAGTTTCTTTCGAAATCTCGCACTCATGTCATATGCATTTTAGGTGGCGGAACAGCTGTTAGCATTTAGATTTTAAGTCAATAGAAATTAAGTATTTTCTATGACGTATTTACTTAATCGACATTTTTTCTATGAGTATTATTGTTTCTTGACAAGTTTATTAGAAGCTATTGCAATAAACAATTTTCATGTTTATAAATATGTTACTTATAAGCATTTAGATTGCACTTGTATTTATGTATTAGGGGTATATGTTTAAAGCATATTAGAGACACATATCGCTTCGACTTTGAAAGCGCAAATGCAATAAAAGTAATTGGTAATCAAAGTATGTATCCGAAAATTTCGTCCCCATATATTTTTCATCCCACCCATAATATACTATCATAAAACCAAGAAAATGCATTCATAGTTCTGATCCTCTGAAAACTATTTAAAATAATTCTGACAGCCGTTAATTTTGATTGGTTTTCTCATTATATATGTTAAATTATATCTACATATGCATTTGTCTTTGTTTGGTGTTTATTCTATTTTATTGTATTAATTCATCAATTCATTTACTTATTCATAGATTATTTATTACAATTATTTGTATTTTGATCCTTTATTTACTTTGTGTATATTTATTTCACTTATGTTATTTTTTTTTCTTAAAAACGAGCATGTTTTAACCCTACGCATTTGTTAGACTACAACCATAAACGACAACACACGAACCGCTATATTTTAACCAAGAGAATCACTTCATCTATAAAAGTTAATGTTTTTAAAATTTAACCGTCCGTTTGCTAGAAATTAATATACTAGATTTTTAAATCGATGATGGGGCTACTACGCATAAATAACTTCAAAGTTGTATACCGGAAATGGAGGTACAGTCTTTTTTCCGGATGGCCCATTATTACCTAAAACGTACGTATGACAAACACAATTAAAATGGTCTCAACATTTCTGCATTACTGAAATTACTACAAAAAGAAGGTGACTGACAAGGTGATAAACATTTCTATCTTGATGTCGTGGCACGAATTAGAAGCCGAGACGAAATACTACTCATCT
Source organism: Euprymna scolopes (assembly GCF_053919585.1). Taxonomy (NCBI): domain Eukaryota; kingdom Metazoa; phylum Mollusca; class Cephalopoda; order Sepiida; family Sepiolidae; genus Euprymna; species Euprymna scolopes. Next base: position 22,501,019 of record NC_136485.1, read on the forward strand.
ACAAACATTTAAATATCATAATTATATCACTAAGAAAAAAACCCACAGAACAGACACTTCGTCGAGAATTGCATTTTCATTTGAATTTCATTTAAACACACACGCACTCACAAACACACACACACATATATATATATATATATATATGTATAATATATGTATGCATATATATGTATATATATATATATATATATATATATATATATATATATATATATATGAGCAATGTAAAGTTACACATTTTAGAAAAAATTCATTACTTTTAATTTAAATATGAAAATCGCCAATAACCTGCCTTTATCAAGGAGATTTCAGTCCGATTAAGTGTTTTTCTTCTTCCTCATAATGATGTAATTAGAAGTCGAAGCCTCCCGAAGGGGAAATACGTCTTGACTCGTTAATGATAAATCCGTGTGTTTTATCGGTTGGTTTAAGCGCGAAATTTCAGCAATGTAAAATCACACATTTCAGAAAACATTTTTTGTAATCTATTTTATTTAGAAAATTTGAAACACTGAAAATGTTGTAAAATGGTGAAATTATATTTATTGACATTTTTTTGTGTTATTGTTAAAGTTCGAATTTTCCTCAATTGCCTGTCTTTATCAAGGAGATGTCAGTCCGATGAAGTCTTTTAAAATTATTTTTATCTTCATAATGATGTAATAATAGGACCAACCCTCCCGAAGAAAGAATAGGACTTTATTCGGTGCGCAAAATCAAGCGACCACATGTATTATTGTATGTGTTTTTGTGTGTATGTGTGGGTCTATTATAAAGCTGTCTTATGTTTTTACTTATCACCTCAGAATTTATAATAATTTCAAATCAGTTAGATGTACCAAGGCTAAGATATGTTTTAATAAAACTTCGAGCCGTTGATTAATGCAATTGATCAGGAGAATATCTTTAATAAAATATATAGTGTTTATATTGAAGAGGTTTTGCCTCATCGAGCACAACTAATATAAATGTATATAGCCACGTTCAATCGGCAAGGAGCCAGTCGAAGAGAAACTACAAGAAAAATGGCTGGGACTCGTGACCTTTTCTCCCATAGATAACAATAGACAATATTGGGCGATTGCATTTAAAGCGATTATTAATAACAAACTGAACACGGCTGTACAATTCATTGAATGCGATTATATAAGTAAAACTCTGGGTTAGAACTGATTTGGCAGGCTGCCCTCTTAATCTCCTTTCAGAACCTGATAGATAATCTAAACTGCTGACAGTCGGAAACATATGCATCTAAAATATATTAAACAGAAAGAAATATTTCTATGTGTATGTGAATAATGTGATAATTAATGCAACGTTATGTTCCTGTGTGTTTTTTTAAATATTCATTCATGTTTTAATTAAATTAACTTAAGTTTATCTCTATATATATATATATATTGAAGAGGTGTAGTTTTTCCGCCGCCGTACCAAAATAACGTACGTTTACAACAGATGGCACATGGCAATTGATTTTGCTTACTGCAGTAGCTATTAACTTATTTAACTATAGAAAATCATTATAGGCCTATTAATTCGTAATATTAAAACAATAGATTAAATCATATGAACGACATCATCATCATACTCATCATCTATAGGGAAGTAGTTCCAACTTCCCTTTATTCATCAAGTATTACCACTGTCACCCTCTTACACAGAATATTTACACTCACAGGGGACTTAAATTTACACCACTTCCTGCATAATATACCTAATCACGATTACGCATAGAATTTACCTTCCCATCTGCTACACTAAAATTACAAACGTCTGCCTATGCTTGATCCTCGCATTCTGATTGGCTGACACTACCCATTTCAATGATCATGGGTTATTGATATGATTACATTTCTTTTACTTAGCGAACACAACACACCTTAATATATGCCATTATCGATACATACATATAAATACATTATACGCAACAACCACACTCCAACAGTTTTCTCCGTTCTCTTACTTTTTTCTTGGATTATTTACATTGATATACTTTGCATTGTATTTAACATTTATTCAATTTATTTTAAAGATACGGACTTTATATTTTTTTCATTTTCGTCCGCTACTGTATCGGCAAGGTGAGAAAAACAGAGAGAGAGAGAGACAGAGAGACAGACAGAGAGACAGACAGACAACAGACAGACAGAAGGAGAAAGACTAAATCGTCGTATCAGCAAAAGATACAGAGAAAAAGAGAGAAAGGGATAAAAAACAATATCACAAACTGATTTCATTTCATTAAAGCATCATCGCTTTAAAAACAAGATACTATTTCTAACCAGTTTTTGTGTCGTATTGGAAAGTTGGGCCGCCTCATAACCCACTGGTTATACGTTCGTTCGATTATATACTCTTACATTGTTCTTGTCTGTCTACTTTTTCTTTTTTAATTTCTATTTCCGAGAGAAAGAAATACAGAGAGGGAGAGGGAGACACAGAGAATGAGATTAAATCATCATCGTGGTAAAAATTAGATAGATATGTAGATAGGTGGATAGAGAGAAGGGATTAAATCAAGGTAACTCATTGACCTTATTTCCTTAACGCACGATTAATTGGTTTAAATAGAATAAAAACAAGAGATTACTATATTTTTTGTAGCGCAGTGGAAATAGTCGCGGCTTATGAGACCTAAAACATACTTACCGAATTCATACAGTTATATTATATTTATTTTTAATATTGAAATGAAATGAAAAAAAAAACATTTGTTTTTTTTGTTTTTTTTTATATTTAGTGTTTTTTACGGCGATGTGTGAAATAATTTAAACCAATATTGAAGTAAATACAAAAATAATACATAGTAACTACACAAAAGAAGTTTCGTTTCATTTCCTTAGAATATGATTCGATGTTTTGTTCGTAAATAAATTTCTGCTTTTTAATAAACTTAGAGACAAACTATTTGTAGTTGCGGAACCAGGCTGCCTACTGCCTCTATTTTTTTCCCATCGCTGTTATTTATTTATTTATTTACACATAGTGGTGCTCACTTCTTTTGCTAAACTATATCTCTCCGCCGGTTCTTGACATTCTGATAGCCATTCTTACCATGAGAATTTGTGGGTGCCTATACCGAGAGACATCTGCAACATAAAGCAATTAAGGGTGTGAGAGTAGCAGCAGCAACATCAGCAGCAACAGCAGCAGCAACAACAACAACAACAAAAACAAGAAGCACTGTACTATAATTATTATCAAGTTGATGCACGCTTCTACCGGGCAAGGCCGGTTACGGGTACTGCAAGCATAAAATAAGTATTAAATGAATAGTGATGACCAGAAAATAGAAACAAACACAAACAGAAAAAGTAACGATTAATGATATGCAATATTCAATATTTAAAAATGAAGATTCTCTGCAAATACAGTCATCAAAGATAGATATAGAATATTATTTAAAATATAATGCATTACGCGTGCTCCTCTTCCGATTGGGATGAAATATATTCGTACAGTTTTGGCTTCCATTATTGAAGCAATGTATATTTTACGTTTGCTGTACACTAGTTTAATGTAATTACTATGGTAACAAATTAATAGGTTCATCTCGGATTTTGCTTTACACCGCACGCACACCCATACACCCCCCGCATATATATATATATATATATATATATACATATATATATATATATATATATATATATATATATATATATATATATATATATATATATATACAGGCACACCTAGACACATACGCGCACACACACACACACATATATATATATATATATATATATATATATATATATATATATATATATATATATATACAGGGTGTCCGTAAAGTTACTATACAGTCTTATTGTTTTATTGTATTATATTTGTATTAATAGTTAATATTTATTTTTTTCACAGGTTTATTTATTCAAGCATGCCACGCAAGCTAACTTTGGAAAAGCGCAAATTTATTTTGAAGCGATATTGTAAAACAGAAAACGCACAGGATGTAATTCGTGATTGGAATCATTATTTTAATACATATCCTCTAACACGTTTGGCTATTTATATACCTCGAGACAAATTTGATGATACTGGCTCGGTTGCCGATGCTCCACGTTCTGGTCGGCAAAGCGTGTGCACTGAACATTTGTCTACAGTTGCTGAGGAATATGGCAGAAGCCCAAAGAAATCACTTCGCCGTGCTAGTGCAGAAATTGGTATCAAACTTACCTCTCTACATAAAATACTCAAGAAACTCCACATGAGACCACACATTCCCGCCTAATTCACGGACTTCTTGAGGATATCCCGATCGCAGGTCTCAGTTTTGCGAACAGATCGTCAGGATGTGTGAGGATAATCCCACTTTCTTGGACGAGATTGTGTGGACTGATGAAGCCACATTCAAACTTTCGGGACACGTAAATCGTCACAACTGTGTTTATTGGAGTGACACAAATCCTCATTTTACGATCACGTCCCAATTGACCACGCTGGAATAACTCTCTGGGCAGGAATATCGTCTGATGGAATTGTGGGTCCACAGTTCTTCGACGGAACTGTTACAGAAGAAAGGTACCTGGACAAACTGAGAAATTCCATCGTCCCGGCATTGAGACAACGACCAGATATCAATAAATTGTACTTCCAACAGGATGGAGCCCCACCCCATTATGCTACAGCTGTCCGAAATTTACTGGATGAGACATTTCCTGATAAATGGATCGGCAGGTGAGGGGCCATTGAATTTCCTCCACGATCTCCAGACATAACGCCAATGGACTTCTTTGTCTGGGGGGTCATCAAAGACTCTGTGTATTCGAGAAAGCCATCTTCGACAATTTGTTATTGATGCATTTGTCAACTTGATCGTGAATTGTGCACCAAAGAGTGTCAGAGTGTGGTGTCACGTTGTCGAGAATGTATTGGAGCTGCAGGCCTCCAATTTGAATATTTTTCATAGAAATTGTTTGCCTTGATAGTTACAGTCTTTTCGGATGTAACACGGGTATTTTCTGAGATTTTTATAAGCATAAAGGTGTTATTTCTTTTTATTTCTTTTGTTACAAATAAATATTTTAATACAATATTTTACTGTACTGTTAATATATTACAGGGTGTCGGTATAGTATCTTGTAAGACTGTATAGTAACTTTACGGACACCCTGTATATATATATATATATATATATATATGTATATATATATGTATATATATGTATGTATATATATGTGTATATATATATACATGTATATATATATAAGCTGAATGTCAGCGTGTGTGTGCACGAATAGGCTCTTATATGGGTTACTGTTATACAAAATCTACAGCGCACAATTATAGAAGAGGTATTAAGGAGCAAAAATAGCGATGGTATATTTTGTATAGGACTGTTTTCGTTTTGTAATTGCGGGGTCTGATTACGCGCCAGGTCCCCAAATAAAAGAAATTTTAATACATCCTCAAAGTGTCAAAGTGTGTTTTTTTTATATAAATGTGTATTAGGTTAATTTAAATAGCACGTTTTAACTTAACAAGGGATAGTATATTTTAATTGTTGGGTGTGCTTTCAGGGCATAGCATCCATAGAATCCAAATATGCCACAATCTGTAAGCAAGGCTTGTCATAGCTATGAGCGTAAGTATGCTTTTATAATAATGTTTTAATTTGAAGAAATAAAGTATAATAAAATTAGAGGTTGTCCGTCTGCGCTTGACCCCCCCCATCCTAGAATTGAAACATGCCACACAGTTTAACAAGTTTTTTTTTCTTTAATAACATCCACATAAGAATATTGGGATAAGATGTGTTTAATTTTAAAAAGGCGTGGCATAATGAAATAATAGGGTATATCTGACTTTCAAAGCATATGTTTTCATACATTTGTAATAAAGTATAGTTTGAGAAAAAATTAGGTTTTCCTGAGTAACGTTTAATCTGATTTAGTTTTCCGAAATAAAACTGGACCAATATAAAAATAGTCTATATAATAAATCTGGGCGTATATGGATGTGTGCCTCTGACAAATATGCTCCTATATGGCTCATTGTTATAACAATTGACGATATTACAATGTTATATTATTAACAGTGTCAGTTCATTAATTTTGTGGAGTTGTGTACGTGGCTGCCACTTAAAATATTGAATTAAAACATTTGAAACCAAGTTTGCAAGAGTTATTTTAAAAGATTTGTTTTATGTACATGTTCATATACAACTTCGATAAGTATGTTCCAGATATGACACGAATGGTATAATAGAATTGTGAGGTGACGTTCGCTCCTAGCCTTCCTAACATAAAAATATGCTACAACTTTAACAGACTAATTTTATCTATCCGTGGGACTATAATTATTGGATTATATTGCATTAAAGAAATATGATACAATAAAATCATAGGGCCTGAGTTCACGCCTAACGCGTGAGGCCATAGAATGGCAACATGTCACAAAGGTTTATTAGGAGTTTATGATATAGATGTGCATAAGAATACTGTGATAAGGGTGTTACAGTTTGAACATGTGTATTATAGTATTATTATGGGGTTTTCCGGCTTACATATGTGTATGTGCTTATATATGTTTATATATGTGTATTATAGTATTATTATGGGGTTTTCCGGCTTCATATGATCGACATAGCATAAAAATGCTGAAAGTGTGTATGTGTGTGTGGGTGTGTGCTTGTGTGTGTGCACTTGTGTGTGTGTGTGTGTGCACGAATAGGCTCCAATACGCTTTACCCCTAGACAAAACTGACCCCATACACTAATAGAAGCGGTATCCAGGAGAAAATGTTATATTTTGAACAAGAGTGAGTTAATTAAATCGTGGTGTCTGCGCATTCGCCTGCTCCACAAAAATGGAAACAAAAACTGAAAAAAATCAAAATTTTTAAAAGGATTTTGCATACAATCCTTTGATAAATATGTTTAAGCTTGAACAAGGATACTATATTAAAATTGTGGGTGTCTGTCTTCGAGCCTGACACCCATAGTATGTTAATATGCCGCAAAATATTATTTATTGTTATAAAATAATTGTTAATATTTACTTAAAAATATTGTAATGATGTAGACTTTATGACAAACTAAACGTTGAGCCTATTTATGGAATTATGAAAAAGCAATTACATTCCAACTTCCTGTTGGTGAATACTTTTCGACTGCCAATTCTGAACGCCCACCGAGATTGCATTTATACTTATTTAACTTCCTTCCAGTAATGTGTTAGTTACATATGTAGTGGAGGAAATGTGCAAGCCTGTGAAGGCAGGGTAGCTTTATTGATAGGTTTGATTTTCTCGAGCAGCATTAAATCTAACTTCCTACATTAACAATCGTATAAGCATGAAACATAATCTAATGTACAAAAGGCAAAATGTATACGTCTGTGAGTATGTCTCTCAAGCACTTCCGCGTCGGAATGTAACAAAATTTGCATCGATTTAAACCTCCGTCTAATGGAAAACATGCGAAAAATAGTAAAAATTCATTCCATCATCCTCAAATGCGATGTTTACCACAAAGAGGGGTGCCATTTTCCGTAAACGTTGTCGCAGGTAATCGTCTTTTTGCGACGTCTCTTTATTCAAATGTTCTGAATTTCCAGATGCGGGTGATGGAGATCGTGTGATTTTATTTGGACATCAAAAATGTTATTTTATTTATTTATCTATTTATTTATTTATTTAAGCAGTAACTTACCTGCATGCATTTTTCGGGGTTCTACCACTCTTCAGCGTACATGCATCTATGTAGATAACTGTTTTTCAAAAATAATGAATAAATTAAAAAAATATATATTATCTGATTACGTCCAAATAAAAAATAGGCGAGTTTCTAAAAAACTCCCGATATTCAAGGTGAAGACGCTAACTTTAATATCGTTTAAAAAACCAAGCACAACATCTAAGTAAATATATCAACGATAAAAACTAAACAGTACCTTGTTTATGACATCATAGCGTAATGGATTAAGACGCTGGACTGAAATCAGTAAAGTCCGGGATTCTATTCCACAGTATGGATGTAAGTAGATTATGTTTTTAATTAAATAAATGAATAAATAAATAAAATAAGATCGTATTAATTTCTGTCCAAATAAACACATGAAAAAAAAACATCTTGTGTGGCCAATTTTATAAATATATATATATATATATATATATATATATATATATATATATATATATACTCATGAGAATGTTTGTGCTTTAAGGAAGAATTCTCATCGAAAATATAAAATTGTTTATTTTTATCTACAGACTTTAAACTTACTATATTGGGTATTAAGAGAAATGGACATTTTTAACAGGTTTTCTTCTAACTGAACAGGTTGCTTAGGAGTACAAATATAAAACATGGTACGTAAGGATCGCCGGGTATTTATCTGGTTTTACTCTTTCGCGAATGCGCATGCGCGCAAGGTTTACACGACGGATTCCTTATATTAAGAATAAGTAGATTTGAAACGCATTTTAAAGAATGTGTTAAACTAGCCCAAGGTTATCGTACTTGACTTCCTGTTCTAAAATTTGTTTTCAATCTCATTTGTAGTACTTTGTTTAATTGCAAATGCTAAACTCTTTTGAAAAAAATACTCGTATGCACATGACCCAGTCCTTTCGGGGTTTTTTTCTTAACTTTATGTTAATAGGTTATAAGTTACGCTTAATACTGACAATCTTTCTGTTTATAATAAATACAAATTTTGCATTAATGTTAATAGTTATTCGTATTCTTGTCTCATTATATATCATTTTAATTGCATAAATTTCGGACTGGAATAACGTACCGTAGATTAGCAATAGCATAAACCACATAACAATTACATATAACACCATGACTTCAACTTTTTTATGAAGCTTATGACAATCATTTCTGCCAGATGCATACACAAGTCTAAAATGCTACACAACATCCGTTGAGCAACAGAATCACAATAACCACATTTACAGAGGAACAAGTTATAATTGTCCACTAATTTTCCACCCTCAATATTTAGTGCTTCCACCCCTATCAGTATAGACCAAGTACATTTTGTATCGTCTTCGATAATCTTTCTATTTAGCGATTAAAAATAATAAATACACCCTTCTAAAATTTCGCTTATTTTGATTGGTTTATACATGATTATTCATATATTCCGGAATCCACTTTTACAATAAACAAACGAACCCTTCAGAAATAATACAATATGCCGTCCCTCTCTACATAAGAAAAATAAAACTATATTAAAGATGTTAACCGATTGTCGTCTCTCTCTACATATTGAACTCCTGCAGAAAAAAAACAGCAAACAAAATTAAGATTATAAACCAATTCGCATCGCCAACTAAATAAGCAACTTAAACATATTAACCGATTGTCGTTGCACTGTCTAGATTACAATCAGTCTTAAAAAATAGTTAAGCATATAAACAGATTAGCGTCACTCTATACATGAGGCATTAAATTTGTTTACTTTGGAATTAATTTTAAATTACATCCAACCCACATTTTTCTTTAACATGACGAATTTTACGGGTGTCCTACTATGCTGATTAGGAAAATCTCATTAAAAATCTGCAGAGAGAGTACTTTCTGATGGTTGATGGTATATATTTCGGAACCCTTTTGGGTTGTCTACTCTGGAAGCCATGCTTAACATAAGTAGTGGGGGTGTTTATTCCGAAAGCGTTTCTAAACACACGGATGTTGCGGGTCTGTTCCGAAATCTGTCTTTAATATGAGGAGGTTGGAGGCGGCCAGAAACAAAAAAAACATACGTTATTTTTTTTGGACGGATGTGTTGCGCCAAACGGGCAACGCCGGTTAAGGGGTTTTACTAGTATGTTATAATATGCATATTCTCAGCTTTCAATTAACTCATGCATTATCAAATTTAATCCGACGCATTATAAGAGTACATCTGTTATTAACGCTGCCGTCAATGAAACATAGTAGATTATTGCCTTATTGGCACACTCATTCAGTGTGTCATAATAATACTGATCAGGTTTATCTGAGTTTCGCTTGATAACTCATATCTTATCAAGTGCACAGTTTAACCTTATATAAACACTTATATTAGAGTAACTTTTATAATCTACCATTAGGAAAGGGTGGCGTTGTAGCAATCATTAGTCGAGTAGGTCTGTGTAACAACATCTGTTTCCTAGTTCTGTATAATAGGTAAAAATAACAAGTGTTTACCGGTGCAAAATATGGTAAGTATATAGCTATACAATATTAACGACTTCATACTCAGTTGGATTACTGATGAAATTAATTTGCTATAATTGGTTATTTTTGTCAAACCATGGAGATTCAATTTTAAAGTAAAATGAAAGATACCGGTACAAAATAAATATCAACTTATATATCAGCCTATCTAAAGCTCAGAAAATTTAAAAGTATGTCTCAAAAACTAAATACAGAATAAAACGATGTTTTCGGAAATACCTATTTTGCAAATAGTCGATGATATAGAGGTGAAGTTATCTCAGACTATAGAATTGTTTGCTTCTTCTCTTACTATATTACTATGTTCATATGAGTGCGTTGACAAATATCATCAACGGCCAAGGATGACTGGCTGGGAATAGATTAGCAGCAGCTTGCCGACGGAAAAACGTTTTGCTTGAAATTCAGTTTTAATTTATTATGTCGGTGCATCTCTTCGTTCCCTTTCTTTTTATGTGAATTAAATGTCAATTGTGTCTTATAAATAAAGCATTATTTCCCAAAATCTTTTCTGATTACCGTCGGTTTTACACTACTAGGTTTTCATCGTTCTAATCATTATGCCACTATGCCATCTTTTCTACCTTAAAACTATAAAAACATAATAAAACTTACCCAACGATAAATTTTAATGACATTATATGCAGCCTTATGTAAAAATTTAATACCTCTTCTTTTATATTAAACATCAGTTCCTAACGGCGTGTGCATTTCTTTATGTCTGTTTTTGTATTCGTTTTCTCTGCAATCCTAAAGGAATGTGTCGACTTTTATGAAATTTCACACAGAGGTACGTAATGTACCTTGCTTTGTTCTAAAACACATTTGAATTGGAATGTCCTCGATGAGTTCTGATAAGTGATAACAGAAATAGTCAGATGAAATAAAGTAAAAGGCGATTTTGACCGGTTAACACCTTATACAACCTAACATCAACAGTGTATTTGAACAATTTTATTATAGCAATCGCTGAATGACCCGGCATATAAAATCAATAGTAGATTCATTGATATAACTGGAGTTCTTTCAGAAGTAATACCTCTGTTTAAAGACCAATTGCATTATGACTTATATGTTTGAAACATAAATGCCAACCATTACTATCGGACATCAGCAGTAGTATATATATATATATATATATATATATATATATATATATATATATATATATATATATATTAGCGCTGACTCATTCGAAATGAATATTTCTGTTTTGAGTACAATACACACATGATACTTGACATTTTTCAAATCATAATGTAATTTAGGACATGATATATGAAAATAATTTTCTTAAATCCATAGTAGGTTCGCAACAGTGCAATGTTAACTACAGATTTATTAGGTTAACGTAATTTAGCGAAGCATGTAAAACACTTTTCTCACGCAACACAATTTCAATATATTCATGCAATCAGTCGAGTTGACTATAAAATATATCAACGAATTATATGACAAGAAATATGGAAGCATTGCATATTCCTTGTTTATTTTCAAATTTTAAGAACCATTGGGTTATCTCTTTATTATATATATATATATATATATATATATATATATATATATATATATATAATTTCCAAACTCGCAGTATGGAAAATTGCACTTTGAGCCGAATAATTGAATTTCTTTCAAGAGTATCGCTTACAAAAAAGAAATAAAAACATCTACATAAAACATTATTCAGTAGCACCGAGATGCATACGCGTCGTATATGTGTAGGTTTTTTATCACGGGACCCTGATTTTGAATATCGCATGATTCAGTAACTCGGATGTGTTGTAGACGACGAAACACGCGTCAGTGGATAATTAAAATCGATTCATATAAAAAAAACATTTTTTCGAAATTAGATCTTAAATTTAAATAATTCAAAGTTGAAAATTAGGTATTACATTACCCGATATATATATATATATATATATATATATATATATATATATATATAGAGATAGATAGATAGATAGATAGATAGATAAAAAAAAATAAAAAAAAATATATATAGATAGATAGATAGATAAAAAAAGGGGGGGATTAAACAAAACGAGATTTGAACGTGGATTCGCGAGGTATATATACTTCACACTTCCGGTTATAAGATAGACGAATATTGGCTGAAGAGAGCTTGATAAGGATACCTTAAACGGGCCTTATTATCGGGCTTGAAACCGACGGTACCAATGACCTGTCTCAACTAACAACTTTACACAAAATATAAGTACGCTCTTAAAATTTGGATTTTCCTTTTAATTGAGCACTCTGCTGGAATTCTTTTTCCAAAAAAACTAATCATATATATATATATATATAATATAAAGGTGGGTGTGTATGTGTGTGTGTGTGTGTGTGTGGCAAAGAATGGGCTCCTAGATGGTTCACTTTTTTTTTTTAAATACTAATTACATATAATGATAGATAGTGTCGAGACACAGGAATGCATATTCTTTATCTGGCAGAACGGTGGTTCATTAAAATTGTGTGGTCTGCGTTCGCGAGTGGCCCACAAAGTATGGAAATAAAAAAAAAAATTAAAAAAAAAAACGTTTACAAGCGTTTTTGATATAGATGTACAGAATAATACGTAGATAAGTATGTTTTAAGTTAAATATGGATGGTATAATAAAATTATGGGGTGTTCGTTCGCACCTGACCTCCATATAATGGAAACATGCCAGAAAGTTATAAGGTTTTTAATATAGATCCACACAATATTGTGATAAGTGTTTCAGTATGAAATGGTATGGTTTAATACATTCTGGGGTTTATCTATTTTATTTTTACTTTCATCATATTTTGCTTGGAGTTGGATCCCCCCATATTCAACCGAAATTTACAACCCTTCCTTTTCATAACCTATCATACTTTCATAAATCAGAGTCCATTTTCTGTAGGCTGTTTTGAACCAAGTCATCGATTGGTAAATTTGTTAGTATATATATATATATATATATATATATATAT
>NC_136485.1:22516660-22526660 GCF_053919585.1 Euprymna scolopes
TATATATATACAGACACCAAAAAAGCCCGCAGCTCACAAGTGTTTCGGATGACATCATCCACGCGAGTATCAAATTCCTACATGTGAAACATCAGTCCCGGTTATAGATTGGTATGGTGCCTACGTGTCTTGTTCGTGACGAAGTAGGTTTATTCAATAATCTGTTCTCGCCTCACTGTGGCTTTCTTCTGTGTTGCGCGTGTGTTCACGGGGTAAAACAGTCGCGTCGCATACAGGGGAGTCAGGTTTCGAACCCACATTCGTATATTTCTATCTGATGAGCAAAAATGAAGGAGAAACTTCAGTCTTGGACATAAGGTTTGTCGTCTTTTTCTACTCTTCTGAGCTGCGACGTTGTTTGGATGTAAAATAATAGATAATCTGTGACAGTCATATATATATATATATATATATATATATGTATATACATGCATATATGTATATATATATATATTCTATGTGAGACACATCATGTTTTATAAGAATGGCAGTGGTAGTAGAATGTAATAATATTTCTATTAATAATTCCTGCACTTCTTTTTGTTAGATAAATATTTAATAAAATTGACTAGCCGAAAAAAATAGAAATATATTGAACTGAAATAAAACGAATGCAATATATTTAAAACACAACGCATGTGTAATACTTATGTACCGATGAAGAATATTTGAATTTTTCTATTTGTGTTAAACCAACTCATTTTAGCACAAAATTATAAGAATCATTTCAAGCAAGTATAACGATAAATTTACTACATACAGCCATTGATCTTAATTATTCACCTTCAAAATATACGCATGAGCAAATTTGTTAAATTTTATATTCAGAGTATATTGTTGCATGTTACTAAATGTGTGTAATGATAGTATATTGCCGTATTTTACTTAAAGTATTGTACTTATGAGAAAATCTATCCGCTTACTATCATGAGGTATGGTAAAGCAAGACTCATTATTGTTACTATATTTGATTTCTAAAGTGCATTCTTTACTCATTAACACTGATCTTTTAGATATAATATGGGTTGATATGTTACACTGAAATTTAACATATAAAAACATAGGGATCAAGCGGCTAAATGTGTAGAATAATCTTTGTGTTATTTGTGACTCATCGATGATCGATTCAAATGAGATTTGCATCGTCTATGTCTGAAACTATCTATCGGCCATCATACGCTTGACAAGTCAGTTTCGCCACATTCCACCGGTCCATCGCTCACATTGAAAATGTTCCAGCAAATAATTAATTGATACCATGGAAAAGACATTCACTTAGGTTGTGCAGTCTAGTTTGATTAGACTCACTAAGAAATGACGATGATGAATATAGCGGAAACCTTTGATCGCTGTGCATAATTTAAAATATAATAAAACTGACAAAAGAACAACGTCAAACCTTCCGATGATATAAATTTGATTTATTTACGTACGTCAATATTTCAAATTAAAAGATGAGTCAGATAATTCGAAATATGCAGATAATAGTTATCATCATAATGATGAAACAATGAAAATGGGTTAAGTATTTCTCAACTAAACATATTAAACCCTGTAATCAATATAGTTTAAAGATATTATCTGAGTCAGGATTTGTGTTTTATCACAATGCCATGCATAAATAATATGATAATTTGCCAAAGTGTCCTTAGTATGGTAAGGTTGTGCGTAAATCGGGTCACACAGATACATTAAAAGATGCTTAATAACTAGAAAAAATGAAACAGCAAAAATCTCGCAGCTTCTAATGGTACAATACATCACTTGGGAGCTTTTCCAAATTTGAATGTAAAAATATACCGAGCTTACTTAATTAGAATACTAGTCTATATCTGTTAATACCTTTTTATTCTCTCTCTCTTTCTCTCTCTCTCTCTCTCTCTCTCTCTCTCTATATATATATATATATATATATATATATATATATATATATACAGAAACACATATGTGTGTGCGCTCGCGCACATGTCTGTCCATGTATTTCTTGGTATACAGCTGGTTATTTCTGAAATAGCATTTGTAAATTCATGAAAGCAACTAAATTGAGCAGTTTTAGCAAATTAATAACCTTATAAAATACTACGTTTTTCCCACCGAAGATTTTTTTAATCCTTTTTTTGTAGCTTCATATATTGTAAGTTTCCAAATTTTATAAAAAAATATATTAATATATATATATATATATATATATATATATATATATATATATATATATCCATATATATACAATATGTGTATATATATGCATATATATAGGCACATATATATATACACATATATATGTATATATATATATATAAGATTAAGATTAAGATATAAAGAATAAAGCTATATTAGTAATTTATTGTATGATGATGTTAAACGGGTAATAGCAATAAGTTTTATAAAAATAGAAAAGGAACCGTTTTCATGCTTTTTTTACATTCAATTTTCACCCCAAACAAGGCACAGTGCCACTTTGAAGCAGGGGGCTACTATTAGGGAATTAATTAGCGGGGTCATTATGAGGGGAGAAGAGTAGAAAGATGTTTGTTAACATTACACTTGAACTTCTGCATATCATTGCAGTTGGGAAAACAGAATCCCAGAAGGGAGTTCCAAAGACCCGCAGTTCTGGGGAAGAAACTACTGGAGTAAAAGGCTTTCTTGCACCTAGGGATCTCTACTGTAAAGGGATGAGACTTAGTAGCTTGTCGGGTTTGTCGGGGGTAGTTACGTCGGAGAGGTACAAGTGTTTGCAGTTCGTCAGAGCATTCACCATTAAAGTATTTGTAGAACAGGCAGAGGGATGCAACATCTCGTCGATGGGACAGAGGTTGAAGCCTAGATGATAGTTCAGGACCTATCTGGTTGGCGACTCTTTTTTGAACCCTGTACAGCAGCGAGAGACAAGCAGCAGATGCACCAGCACTCCATACATGAGCGCATGGTTGCCTTATAGAGGTATATAATACTGGAAGGCGTAAGTAGTTTTCTAGCACGGTAGAGGGAGCCAACCTTCCTAGCAGCAGCCTTGGCAATGTTCTCAATGTATCTATTCCAGTTCATATTAGGCCGAGTAGTTTAAAAAAAAGTACTTTCAGGCAATGTGTTCTGGACATTGCTATTGGTGGGAGAGAAGGTTTCTTGTAGTTATTGAAGGAAACAAGCTTAGTCTTAGCAGCATTAAATGTGACCATCCATTTTTGTCCCCATTCCACAACAGATTGGACGTCATCCTCTAGTGTTCCTGACATTTCCTTGGATATGTGTTCATTTGTTTTCCCCTCATATCTGTTATAGAGAGTGGTGTCATCGGCAAATATACCCATCTCCGAAACAATATTATCAGGGAGGTCGTTTATGAATATCAGGAATAATAGAGGTCCAAGGATGGACCCCTGAGGTACTCCCGCATTTATGTCATATTGTTTGGATGTATGTCCGTCGAGGAAAGCTTTGATTTTTCTATTACTTAAGAAGGATTTAATTACATTATGAATTCTTCCAGTGATTCCATATGATCTAATTTTCCTTAGAAGACCATCGTGCCATACCCTGTCAAAAGCCTTAGATATATCAAGGGGCACCGCTCTACCCTCCCCTATTTTATCCAATGAACGGTATATACGGTCAGAAACTACAGTTAAGATATCTGCTGTTGAACGGGCTTGCCTGAATCCATATTGTTTGTCAGTCAGGAGTTTAGCAGTTGTTAGGTGCGGGACTAGGGCTTGATTAACTAAGGACTCACATTTTTTGGCGAAAAGCGGGAGGAGGCTAATGGGGCAATAACTTAGTGGGTCAGTTCTTTCACCAGATTTCTTGAAGACTGGTACCACAGAGGCGGTTTTCCAGCTAAGTTATTTTATATTTAAAGGTTCTCGTTAAAAAAGCAGCGATACACAGCATTATACAGAGCTACGGCCAAAGGACACACCTCCGATATTAGATAAATGTAAGCTTAAAAACGAAAATGTTTAGGAGGAAAAGTAATGAAAGATGACAGGGTAAGAACATCCGAAATATATTAAATCCGAAAATAGCGGCTGTAAAGCAGTGACAAGATAATCATCTTAAATTATTTGATATAATAATGCAGTTAGATGCTGATATATCTGTATTTTTATTTACATAGTTCTCTTATTATTTTCGCCTGTTTATTAGGTAAATAGTTATCTATGCAGGGGTAAGTATCACTTTATCTATGTATGTCTGTCTGTCTGTCTATATATGCATATATACATACGTGTGTATATGTATATATATATATATATGCATATATATATGTATGTATACGTATATATATATATATTTACATATCCATGTATCTTTCTGCCTTCATATATATATATATATATATTTATATATATATATATATATATATATATATATATATATAAATATGGGTGTGTGTTATAATGAACTTTGCTGTTGATGAATATATATTATCTAAGGCATTAGTTTTTACTTCAAAGTAGACATTAAGTTTATGATACGTATCATGTATATAGATATGCATATATACATATATATGTTTGTATATATAAACATATGCATATATATTATATATTTATATGTATATATATATATATATATATATATATATATATATATTAAAATATCCAACGAAACAGAATACATAATGCATGCATTTTAAACTTCTGAATTTTATTTATATGAAGACTGTGTTTAGCACAATCACACTGTTGCTGATAACGACTAAGATGATACCACATGTTATGGATTATTAAAAAAACGAATAAACAAATGAATCCAACGAAAACAGTCATAATTAGTTTCGCATTGTACACGTTTCGAAAGTTAAAATATATTTTACATCGCACACGCCGTTGCTGATAACAACGACGGTGATGATGAGCCCTGTAAACTTCTTTAAAAAATTCTTAATAAAAGTATTATGTTCAACGCTGACGCTATTGCAGATTGTCGACAACGATGATGATGCACCCCCCAGAGTATTTGTAAAAAAATGAACACACGCGTGAATAAAAAAAAACATATTTACCCAGTTTTGTATTTTAAACATCTCGGAATGTTAAATAAATGTTTATTTACAACACTCACGCTGTTGTAGATGATAATGAGAAAAATGAAAAAGACATATGAGCCTGATGGTTATTTGGTGACCCTATCTATTTTGTTGGACTCGCAACCAAATTAATATCACACAGTCAGAGTATTATATATTAAACCAGCATAAATGAATCTCTATAAAATATCTTACATTACATTTTTATTTCTAATTCCATGATATATCTTTCCAGCATCTGGCGAATAGTGATGGCCTGACCTCTGTGCTTTATAGTGTCTCTCGACAAACCAACACTATTGTGAGAAAGGCAGTCAAGAAACCTGTGGCTAATACTGTTATCAGTTATCCTGCACTTTCTTGTCATTAGATCCTGACTGTGGATGCTCAGAGAGTGACACATGTGTCGTACAATAATTTATCATCCAGGTCATTTTGTACATATATATTTTCTTTACATGTCATAGAGCGATAGAGGCGAGGCGATACGTACATACCTAAAAAAAATTGAAAGTATATAGTCACAAATCGTCACACATTCGGTTTAACATCTCTGTAAGTTTGGAGAGAGAAGAGGTAGATTCGCTTGCGCTTTTACTACTTAACCACCCTAATAAAGGACAGAATTGTCACGCAGATCATGAAAGACATCAAGACAACGTGATCTAAACACCGGCAGTTTCGATTTTCAGCTCGTCAGTTTACTGCTGTTGACGCTTGCTGATTTCTGTTTTGGCATTAAAAGAAAATCATCAGGTAATTTCGATTTACTCTATTATAATATTTTTATTATGTAATCATGTGCAAACGTTTTATTCATGATATGTGTAATGTGAGTGTTATGCAGGATAAAGACTGTGCCACTGATCGCACACTAATTCGCGCTTAACAACTTGTGTGTGAGTTAAAAGGTCAGAGCCATAGAGTAAATGTACCTAAAGACATCTATGCCTCCAACTTAAAAGATATGTAAAAGTGTTAAACTTTTAAGACCTCATATATAAATATCTCATTTGGCGGAACACGGGAACGATTTATGTCAAAAATATATAGCAAAAGAGCTGAAGTCTTTGGCTTTAATAAGACTAAACATATGGACTGCTTTAACGAAAAAGATTATACGATACGTTTAGAAAAGAAGAAATAGGCTCATGAGATATGTTCGTGTTCGAATGGATGATCTAAATAAACTGCAGAAAAAGTGTATAAACGAGCAAATTTAAAAGTACATCGTGGGACATGCCGAATGAAAAAAATAATTGTGGACTATTTTGACAGAAGAGATCCAGATATATTATGATCGCAAAAATTAAAAAAAAACATGTTTTACACAATCAGACAAGTTTTTGGCCCAAACCTTTAACATTGGGAACTGTGAAAAGAAAATGTGATTTTGCGCTCTTCAAGAAAGTTTAGGGGCTAATGACAGGATGGAAAATACATTTTCGAGTTCTATTTTCTAATTTGTCTTAAGTATATTATATAGTTATAGAAAGTCTCCCCAACGACAGAAATCAAAATAACAGAGCAAAGTAAGCGTAAAGCGCGCGTATTTTATAGCATACCTGTTGAATTATTGATATTTGAAAGTGATAGCATGATCAACGCCGTCTATACACTCACACTTTCTGTTTGGCATGGTAATGTAATTGCTCAAGATTGGATTGATTTAATATTATCCGAATTTCTGATGAAAAATAAATCAAAATCAGAATGTAGTGAGTATAGCGGCACTAGCTTGCTTGAATCGGTGGAAAATTATTTAGCAAAAATGTGTAATCGTTTAGTAAAATGTATTCGTTTTTCTGTTATCTAAAAGACTCAATTTTGTTTCAGATTTGGCGCGAAAGAACGGATGTCCTATTCTCTGCGCGACAGTTAATGGAAATATTTATGAAGCAACGAGTGTGTTTGTATCAAGTTTTGTCGATCAGAGAAAACCTTTTTGTATCATCAATCGCAATGCCCGCTGGAAGCTTGTAAGTATACCAGGCTATCCTAATCGTTTTGCTGAGTTGCTGCAACATTTGCGCTATATCATGTAAGCCTTAGTGAACTTTAATCGATATCTGTCTCATCTGATGTTAGTTGAAAACTGTGAGGAACAAGGTGATAGAAGTGCTCCAACATTATTTTTAATATATTCCGATGTAATCCGGTGCATTCTGCTAACAATTGAGATATAAACGTAAATTTCAGTTTCGAACATCAGATAAATAAGCGTTTCAACTCAAAGTCGAAAATATTTCAGGACATTTTCTTGTAATTTAGTAGGCAGATGATTCAGATCGTGTTTCACCTTTAAAAGCGTCCACACAGATAAGAACTCTGCTTAGATTAACTGGGTACCGTTGCCGTTCTCTACTACTATCAGGTAGTAAAAATCATCTAATTAAAAAACAACAGAAAAAAACAAAAAAAGAAGAGGAAAAAGAAAAAAGAAGAAAAATGAAAAAAGAGGACAAATAAGAAAGGAAAAAGAAGGAAAATAAGTAAAAGAAGCAGCAAAAGAAGAAGAAGAAGAAAAGAAAAAGAAGAAAAAAGAAAAGTAGAAAAAAGACAAACAGAAAGAAAATATCGTCTGAAATGAAAATGTATTTATTTTATGCTAGTATTTAATGTATTTATTTATTTGTCTTTTGTTTTGTTTATATAAAAGATTTATCCTCATAACGTAATTTTTTTCTGCAATCATAGATTTTAACCATATAAATGTTAGGTGTAACTACACGGGTTTTTTTCATTTGTTGTTGTTAATTAAACATGTGTGTATGCATCACTGTCAGAGTCGCTTTCCTACAAATCTAATGTCGTCTGCCTCAATTTACATAGCGTTTTTTTTTAATTAGGCTAATGAAATTCGAGAACTTCAGTGTCTAAAAATAAATAATGTATAAGTAACTAATTAGAGCAGAAGAATTACCTCTCCTCTGTAATATATCCTTAGAAAGTACAGTAGACATAACATGAGAAAAAAACATAATAAAAGGAATAAATAGTCGAGTAAGCGGGTGAAAAATTGAAGAACGGTCGCGGCTTACACCGATTATTGCCGGTGTTACGTGATCAAAGCTTAACTGGAAGTCACGGTAAATCGGGGAAGAAAAAAAGCAAAGAAAAGGGAGAAGTCTATATACTTAATAATCGGCTGCATATAAAACTGTATTTACCTGAATGTTGGCTGAGAATTGTTAGTCGATGAGGGTACGTCGATTAAGGAATGAAGGTGGAATAAATACAGTTGGATACGCATTTAATAGTTGTAAACGGATAGAGTTTGATGTAAAATCTTGAATACAATGTCAGTTCGTTTCGTGTGTTTTTTTATGTAATAAATACGATTGTGTTTGTGTAAACTGTAGACTGCGACGGAGAACGGATTTCTATAAGAGAACTGAACTGTATTCACCTGAATGTTGGCTAGGGAGTGTTAATTGATGAGGCTATGTCGAAAACGAAAGGAACGTGGCATAAATGCAGTTGGGAATCCAATGAAAGTTTGTTTCTGTTTTTGTTTATTTATGTAAGAACCGTGATTTTCTCTGTAAAGAGTTGATTAAAGAAATAGGATGTCCGTTAACATATATGTATATATATATATATATATATATATATATATATATATATATATATATATATATATATATACATATATATATATATATATAGACATACACACATACACACATATATATGCATATATATATATATATATATATATATATATATATATATATATATAAAATTACGGGTATTCCTAGGAAGCTTCATTTATTACTTAACGTCTGCGTTGTCTAAGAATATTTTTCTATTTGAGTGAAACAACAGCAGAGATTTCAGTCACAATATATATATTTAAATTGCATGAAACTAATATATTTTAATAAAAAAAATGAGTCAATATGTAAAAACTTTAACAAAACTGTAATTTTGTGATTATTTTTCTATTTTTGTTAAACGTCTATTCTCGCAAAGTCAGACTCACTATTATACTCAAATTAAACGAGCACTTAATCCATTTTAGGCCGATAATGGGAATATCACATATGCAAATCCGAGAACCATAAGAAAATGAACTAAAATAAATTAAACTGAAATTATTTAGAATTAAACGTAGTTTATATAAAAAAGGGATTAAATATGTAACGTAAAAACTGTAACCACATTAAAGAAGGCGATAACTTTATTTAAGTTGATGAAATTATAATGACATGTTATTATTTTGAATGTCTATTAACAAAAGTAAAATTCTTCGCGTCCCTTTAGCATGTCAGTCAATTGCAATTGAACGGTCAGCTTTCGTGGCTTTGAAATTCAAATACTTCATGTAAGTGTATGTGATCTATGGTAGTGTAAATTTATTAAGATAAAAATGCGGAAGTGAGACTTTCCATCTACAGAACAATACATCATACATATATTAACACTATTTTTGATAACATTAATATCGGAATGTGCCATTTACTTCCTAATCATCTGAAACATCAAGATATGCGTCATTATCCCCCGAGATAGACGATTCTCTACTACTTACTACATAATTATAAATTTGATTATGTATTCACGATTTAATAAAGTAGATAGCGCGGAATATTTACCTAGCTGACTTAATAGTAAAAAGTTCATAAGAATCCGAGGTGTAATGATTGATATTTCCTATATTTGTTGTGAACGGCATGTTGCAACAATATTCGATTATACTTAGCGATAGATTATTTATTCCCAACTCGCATTTATGTAAAAATACGTTTCTTTATAAATAATTGACTTCATTCAAAACCTATAGCAAAAATAAAAAGAAATAAATAAAATCTACGTAAATCGCGATATACCCAATACAGTCGTGGGAGATGGTCCAGTGGGGAAGTTTTAGGCTTCCGCCCATGGTGTCCAGCTTTCGAATCTTGTTAGATTCAGTCATTCTGATGAGTCGCACAGAAACACAAGTCAATAGATAATTATTTTAAA
>NC_136485.1:22531660-22616660 GCF_053919585.1 Euprymna scolopes
TTATTTTTCCAATTACAATTATGTTCATTGTTAGTATTGGCGAGGTACCATTACAATCGCAACATTTTCTATTTTTGTGTGTGTTGTATCCAACCATATATTCAGCAGAATGTATGGAAAGGAGGAGTATGTTTAAATAGTATATTATATAAGAGGTTTCTTATCTAGAATATTCCTATCAAATACATTATTAATAGAAGTTAGAAAATGGAGAGAATGGGCTTGCTATATGGTAACTTTAAACCATATAGTTGATATGTTTTTGGTTTGTTGTATATGCTTGCTGGAATCGATCATACGTATCCTTAGCATACAGTATTTTAATTCTAGTAGTATTGCTGCTGGTTATCTTATTATTGTTAATTTTATTCCATTTCATATCTATATTAATGTAATAATCAAACCGATGGATCTTACACGTTTTTCTATAATCTATATATATAAAAGCGAAAATATATGTATCTATGTATGTTTTTGTGTCTGCTAAAAACATTGGACCCACGGAACAAAAATTCACAAACTTTGTCTCACATGAAATCCCCACCCTCCGAACGAAAAATATCGAATAATTTAGCGAAAGAACCATCATAGGTGCGTCAACTAATCGATTTTCTGCAGGGGGGCAAAAAAGGTACATTTTAATGTTAAACATTACATATTTTTAAATCGATTCATATCTGCCCCCCCCAAAAAAAATACGGGCGCCAACTCTTCTACATTAAGTATACACGGGGCCGTTTATTATGGGTCAACTTGTATTTAAAACCCGTTGAGTCATGTCACGTGATCTTGACGTCAGCAAGCTGGAATGGCGGTCTGAATTTAAAAAATCATTGTTGTTATCGGTAAAAAAATTAACCCTCACACAAGCTAAACTATGCACTTCTACGCTATGACAACGGTACCAAAGTTATTAGCACATTAAACATAGTTAGATACGATAGTTAAACGAACAATAACAGGCCAAAAATGTAAATTAAAAAAAAATACCCTTACAAAAAATATTAACGATCGAAGTTTTTACAAAAAAACAAACCCATACGACATTTTCTTTTTAGTGACCCTTTTTAGAGTAAGAGAGAGAGAGAGAGATAGAGAGAGAAAACGTAAACTTTTAAGCCCGAAATTGACAATTTTCGTCAGATGACGTCATGGCGTCGTGACCTGATTTACTTTAAATAGGTGATAGATGTTTTTTTTTCGATTTTTGGAATTTATATATTGAACCTTGTATTATTTAAGCTATTTTTCACGTAACGTTCGTTTTCCTGTTTTTTTTTACTTCACTTATTCTTAGCGACACCCAAAACACCCGGGTACCCACCTGTTTTGTTTTGACTTCGCTTATTCATGGCGGCCCCCCAAAACACCCGGGTACCCACCGATTTGTTAATTTTTAATATCGAAACAGGCTTATTTAA
The DNA here is from genome assembly GCF_053919585.1 of Euprymna scolopes. NCBI lineage: Eukaryota > Metazoa > Mollusca > Cephalopoda > Sepiida > Sepiolidae > Euprymna > Euprymna scolopes. The sequence goes on from NC_136485.1 coordinate 22,533,082, forward strand.
GCCATTTTTCAAGTGTTCAATTACTGTTTTCATCGTTCGTTTGCCTTACGTTAGTTTTTTTTCGATGTTTGGATTACCCCCCGCTTAATTAAAACGGTGTTTTCTTTTCTTCCTTCGCTTATAACAATGCTTACATCGTCATAGTCGTTGTCGTAACGCTCAACGACTTTCAAACATCTTTCTCTTATTCGCTTATAACAATGCTTCATTCTGGCTGACCGATTTTTTTTCAAACTTCGCCTCAGGGCTTCGGCTTCGATCCTACCTCCCGGTTTCGTTTTTACTTAACACCACACACACCTAAAACACCCGGGCAACGCCGGGTACCCCTCGCTAGTTTAGAATGAATTCATAAAAATTAAATGGTTTATTATGAGATGATAAAGGTTTTTCATGGTATAATATATTTCTATTAAACAGGTGTTCGTTATCACATAGTAATACAGGGGATGATCTATATACTTCAAACAAAAATAGACGATTAGAATGGTTGCTATGCACAATAAATTATAGTCCGCTTGTGACAGGGTTAATATGTTCTAATAACGGATTTAAATATCTATATTGATTTAATTATAGTTTTTCTCTATGCTTATTTAAAATCTATTTTTTGAAAGAATTTAACAGTTTGTTTTCTTTTTTATCGTAACTACTAAGAACATTTTTAGCAAAAATACAACATCGTCTTCATATTACTGCGTTTACAGAAATCCTTGCTATAGTAAAAAATTAAAGTAAATCACGACAAATTTAGTAAATGACTAATTGTTTATTGAGGATTTGTGGGGCATTTTCTATTTGTTCTTTTACTGCTTCCTTAATAAACTATTGTCTTCGTGTCCCTTAATTACTCGTTTAGTGGTAATGGGTGTGTGTGTGTATGTGTGTGTGCGTGTGTGTATGTGAGAAATATTATACACATGCACATAATGAAATACCTGCCTGCTGCTGGTTGTCGCTTCTGCCTTTGACTGCTGATTGGGGGGGGGTAACCAACGTCTTGAAGAGCTTGGTTCTGCTATAGCAAGAAAACATACAAGACAGTCACGACAATCTGTTTTTATAAATTGTTATTTTAAACTCCCAGGCATCACCTCCTTCAAAACATGGAGTGAAATCGATGATCTTTGATGTGGTGGTTTTCTGCATTCATCTGGGAATTGTCGCTCTCTTAGAGAGAGACTGTAAACTCCATCTCGCTTTCCCGATTCTAGGCCCCACCCAAACAAAGGTTACCCCAGCTTACTAAAACGTGACTTGTCACATCAATACACTTCCATGCTCGCCTAACTAATAGTTTCTCATGTATCAATCCGCTGTTTACCGCTATATAGAGACAATTCGATAGTTAGATAGAGAGGAAGGTAGGTAGATAGATAGATAGATGTATAGATAAAAGACTACACTGACTTGGATCAGTTTCTTTCAAAACTTAATATAAGCATGCTGACACCTTTCTAAAATCTGGTAGTCCGTCTTTTTTTCTTTTTTCTAAATAACTCATTAATTAACAATACGTACACCAACAACTGACGCGCCAATCTGCGCCAATCTGCGATAACATTAGATAACAAAAGAAAACAACAATGCACGATAATAGCGCAAAACTATCATACTGCCGTTCGCAGAGGAAATAATTCTCTTCAATAAACATTTAAAATAGCAATATTCAATACAGTTACATTTAATTATCCGTCCTTTGATATCGCTACAAAAATTACCTAACAGTTTTGTAAAAAGCGGATCATAAAAATGTGTGCGTCAGCAGATCTATAATTACATATTCTTCACAAATCACAAAAACACATAAACTGTGATTTACAATTGGAAAACATAATTTTCCATATGCTTCCAGAACATTATGGCAAGATAACTTAATTCAAATGAAACAAAATATTTTCCGCGTTAGTACCAGATGAGTAAGTGCTTTTGAATTCTAGGCGCTGTATACTCTCCGCTTATCTCGGGATTTTTGTTTACAGTCTTCTTCTACAGACACTTTTTTTTAATAATAAAAATTCATGGTTAATTTAAAAGCTTAGATAATTATGTAATAGGTTCCCACTACAATTCCAACGAGTGAATACATTTTCTGATTATCTGTTTATATGTATGGAGTAACGCAACATATTATTAATTGAGTTCAAAAAGTGGTGTAAAAAACACCAGCTAAACAGCACGGACCAATTCGTTTTAATTTCCCCTTCTTTTCCTATTCTCTTTTTTTCTTTTCTTAGTTCAGCAAAAGATGATAACAAAAAAAAAATAAAACATTTAAAAAAATATAGGACCCGCTTAATTATAATTACTTTTTAAAATACCATTTTACCAAACGACCCCATTATCCTGAAAATGCTTTGCGCCTCGCACACACCAATGTACGCATATCGACCGCATATCAGCCGTTTTTTTACAAGGGAAAACCTTTTCTATTTTCCTACTTTTCCTTTAGATGTTTACTGTTACTTTATTCTGTCTTTTTTTCTATTTCTCTCCGTTTTTTAATCAAACGCGCATGTTAATACATAATTCGCAAACGATCAAATTAAGCAATAGTTTTATAGCACAACATAAAGGAACCACTAATCATTTAAAATGATATTAAACCGGTTTCTCCTAATATTAACCACAAATTTAAAAACAATCCTTTCTTTACGCATATTTTTCATTTATTGTACTTTTAAAACAGACAAAAAAGCATCAACAACAAGTAACTCTTTTGCAATGCTTAGATAACATTAATAACTACCATTTTCTGTGACATGTATATGTTTTTCGGCAACACGCTAAACAGGCACTGCTGAAGTTGAAATTCTTTAAGCTTTTGCAGTGTCTGTTTTGCAACCTGTATCCCGAAATTTTAGTGGATGGTAATTTGTTTTTTTTTTTTTCTGTTGACTAAAGTTTGATGTTGGTGTCGAAGTTTGTTGTGCCTTCCGTACAGTTCTGGACAGCAGCGCCCTCCGTAATGTATTCGCCTGCATTAAAAAAAAACTGTAATCGATTAGACTCGACACACACAACCAAACTCAAGTATATTCTTGTTTTGGTGAAAGTCTAGCTTCGGAAACTGTCGTAGAGCTTCGTAGGCGTCTAACTACTGAGCTACGCATCGCGTGTTTTCCTAAAGAATTCACCTTGCCTCGCAGGTCACAACTCGGTAAAGAACGGTTCGTTCTTGTTGCGTGAACAAAGATGGTATGCCACTTATTAACAGCGTATCTCTTACTTGTCCTTCAGCCTGTGAGGCACTAATTTGACTTTGTTTTAATGCAATATCTCACGAATCGTTTAAAATAATCGAATACATTACATGTAATTCAGAGGAAAGTTTCTGGACATTTGTGCGTTAATTATCCTGGACTAACGCTTTAATTCGTTTTTCTCAATATACATTCGTCGCCACAAGATGCCTTAAATACCCTTGTGGTGTGCGTTCATTAGTGGTTTCTGGGGCAAACCCTTCGTTGATATCGTAAGCCGTTTCAACCGCTGTTGGGTGTAGCTTAATTTTAAACAAGGAAATAGTGGAAATATGATTCTTCCCTCTTGTATTTAACTGTAAAAACAGAACATATACTTCTTTCGAAACGAATGCAATTTAAACCATTAAATAGAACGAATAACGAATTTTTTAAAAATAATATATAAATGGAGGTATTCTACCGAGAACTTACTTCACAATAAATCATTCATGTTAAAATTGTAAGAACTTCTATTCGTTGTCCATACACACAATGCAGCTCAGATATGCACAGTTGAAGAATTAATTGACTGGTCAAATCAGACTGGCGAAAATGATATCCGATATAAATTGTAGACGTATGCAAATTATGCTGTTGGGTCTAGTATATGTATATATATATATATATATATATATATATATATATATATATGTGAGTGTGTGTGTATGTATATATATATATGTGTATATATATATGTATGTATATATATATTTAAAATATAATTATTCATATATGTATATGTACGTATTATATATATATGTATATATATATATATTTTTATATATATATATATATATATATATATATATATTATATAATTATGCATATATGTATATGTATATATATGTATTATATATATATACATATATACATATATATATATATATATATATATATATATATATATATTGCTGCAGTATTTTATTTCCAAAAAATAGCAAGTGAGTTATGTAGAAATCGCCATTGATATACTTACAAAAATGAAATAATTAATGAAACAACAATAGATATATCAAATACAGCCTGGTTTCAAAAATTATGAGAGGAAAAAACAACCTACTGGCCCATCATTTTCCCCCTATTTCTACAGAGAATACTTTGTTATATCGTAGAAAATTACAATCAGCAGCGCGCGTAACGGAAGCTAATTCGGGGAAACAATCGAAAATCCATGTCTTACGCAAATCAATATTCAGTTGCCCTTGTTTAAAATTGAAGCGAAAAATAACCGTAGTTTGTCTCAAAATAGACATAATTTACTTTAGGTCTAAACTTTATGTTGTTAGATTTTATAATTACAAAAAAAAAAAATATTTTCATACTGTAATTATTTGTTATTTGTTTGCGTTCCCTGGAGAAATACATTTTTTTTCTGTCCAGAATTAGGAAATGTTTTGTTTATTTAAATTCATTTGAAATCTCAACAAATCGAATTGCTGCTTAGTTTGAATAATTTTCACAAATCATAAGATTATGAATTTGTGGAGTATATTCTGGAATTATCCCGTCGATATAGATATATAATTAGGTTACGTTCATTTTACTATGAAACTATCTAAATAGATTATTGAAAACAGAGAGACACTGACAGACACACACGCACACGCACACCCACGCATCCACATACACGCATACACACATACATATACATGTATGTATGTATGTTTTATTAGTATGCTAGGTCATTAGTCTGCCTTTTAATGAAAAATTGTGTGATGGAAAGCGGAAACGCAATATACTCACGTGTACGATATTTCTCATACAGATGGATCATTTTTCAATTCTTGTAAAATCTACACCACTTTTTGCACTCAATTAATAATATGTTGCGTTACTCCATGAATAAAAACAGATCATCAGATAATGTATTCACTCGTTGGAATTGTTGTGGGAACCTATTACATAATTATCTAAGCTTTTAAATAAACCATGAATTTTTCTGATTAAAATTAGTGTATGTGGAAGAAAACTGTTAGAAAAAAATCCCGAGATACACGGAGAGTATACAGCACCTAGAATTCAAAAACACTTACCCATCTGGTACTAACCAGGCTAGACGTTGCTTAACTTCGGTGATAAGACAGGCACTTTTGTGCCAAAGCGGTATATATATATATATATATATATATATATATATATATATATATATATATATATATATACATATATATATATATATATATATGTACATATTGTATTTTGTGTACAGAAAATTGTTAGATGAGATAAGTCATTGGTATCAACGTTTTCAAGCAAACACACACACACACACACACACACACACATATATATATATATATATATATATATATATATATATACGTATACATATACATGGTGCTAGTTGGCCGTTGACCCAGGAAAGTGTTCATTCGCCCTTTGGAAGGTCTTGTTTTTAATCCTTCAAGGAGACTGGCCGCCCTCCTCACCAAACAAGCCTGGTGGGGAAACCAGATTAGTCGCCGGTGACCCGACCATGAGGCAGGTAGTACTGGATTACATGGTACCAGTAGCATATGACATGACATGACCTGACATTTTCTGGGTCAACGGCCAACTAGCACCATGTAAATTTGTGTGTGTGTATATGTGTATTGGGGTAGAGAGGGCTCCCGTAAGCCGTGGTGAAGGGGATCTTTCTAGGAGAAGCAAATCTCTGATTTAAAAAAAAACATAAAGCGGAAGACCAGTATACGCATTAAGGTGGTAGGCAGTTTAATTTGTTGCTGGCTATCTTGCTCTTGCTTGTTGCTGGATCTCAACATTTTGAACCGAGAGAGTGACTTAGCTGTCGTACAAAGCTAAGACTCTGTAACATCATATTTGTATAGATACTCCCTCAGACATTTGGGCTAATGGATTTTAAATGTCTGAGGGAGTGGCACTCGTCTGACAAGACGTTGCAATCATCATATACGTATATACATATATACATATATATGTATATTGTACCTTTGTTAATATCTACATATATATATAAACATATATATATATATTTATATATATACACATATATATATATACATATATATAAACATATATATAAACATATATATATATATATATATATGTATATATATTCTAGGATTAATACTTTATAATAACAAATAAGGACAGTACATATGAGTTTACTTACAAAATATGAATTGAATCATTGCTCAGCAAATTCAGAATAATGCAATATAAAAAGTTAACTTGCAATTATCAATTACTTAGTACTGATATAAAAGGCGAATTAAAAAATGAATTGTTCGAATTACTTTGTGATTTCGATAGTCATGCTTTAAAACATCCTCGTAATGCCTTTTAGAGGTTAGACCAAAGAAACTGTTTTTAATTCAACTAAACTAAGCATATTCGCCTGGATCATCCAAATAGCCCGCATCTTACCCCCCCCCACAATGTAAAAGCTCTATACTTTGAATCACACTCTATTATTATTTTATAAATGGCAAACAGTTTTATTTATTAATACTGCAATAGTCGTTGTAATTGGGATAATAGACGCTGTATATATACTTATAATTTATACGCATATTATAACATATAAACTGATTTTCCTGCATAAAAATGTTCATTACAACCCCATTACTTTATTTATATATTGACAGCTAAGTCATTATAATCCACAGTAGAAGTAGTATTTATTATGACAGTTCATTGGACCGAATATATATATATATATATATATATATATATATATATATATATATATATATATGTGTGTGTGTGTGTGTGTGTGCATTTTTGTGTATTATGACAGCTTACATAAAAACAGCTTAACGAATTCGTAAGTGATCCAAAAAATCACAAAAAGGGTAACTCTCTTGTGTTCAATCAGACGTGCATTGATATATATATATATATATATATATATATATATATATATATATATATATATATATATATATATATATATTGCCATGCCATCCCGCGTACGAAATGCAAAGAATGGCCTAAATACAATACAAAACCAAATTAAACCGCAAGAATTATCCACTAACACAAATAAACTACAAAATAAAATCCGTAAGAGTAAAAACAGACATAGGGAAATCCTCAATATTCTAAAAAAATTGAGACAAACATAGCCAGGGCATTCTTTAAAATATTAGGAAACACGTTAAGCCCCCCCCAGATACAATAATACCTTTACTAACAACACGGTCAATGTGTCTTACTCAACTATACCAAATCTAAGTCCAAGCTCCTATCATTACATCATAAACGTTCTGTCCCGACCTGGCACCAATTGAAATGGATGGCTCTCGTTTTGGGGAGGATCCATGATGGTATAAGCTTCTGGGTTTGCCCTTTACTCCTGATTTGAAACGGAACACGTACATCAAGTCTGTGGTCAAGGTGGCTGGGAAAATGGTGGGATCCTTCTACCGCACCAGAAGATATCTCACTTCTGATGTAATGCTCTCTATATATATAATCCAAGTACGCCGAGAGATCGAGTACTGCTGCCAAATCTAGGCAGGGGCTGCTAAAAACAGTCTATTCTTACTTGACAGAGTACAAAATAGGCTTTGTGTCTTGGTGGGGGCTACTTTATCTCATGCCGGAATCCTCTTTTTACTCACAAAAGAGACGTTGCGAGCCTGTCTCTCTTTTGTTGTTATGTCCGTGGCAAGTGTTCGTCTGAGATCTATTCTCGCCCCCCTCGTCAATCTTTCACGAAATACACCCGACTAGCTGAAAACACTGTTAATAATTTTACTCACTCTTTGTCCGTGCCTAAATCAAAACGTAGATTCCATTAACAAAACTTCTTTCTTAGAACTACACGCCTGTTGAACTCTCTGCCGCTTGCCTTTTCCCCTCCCGACTTCAACTTGGATGTCTTCAAATTCCTGATTAACCGCCCCCTTAAGTAATGATATTTTATCAAATCTCCAATACTAACTATTACTCTATATTATCCAACTGATTACTGTACACACAATAACCACTATCCCCGAGGGGCTTCTGGGCCTTGATATTGTGTGGCCTCTATGTAAAAATAAATTATAAAAACATTCATTAAAAGATAATTAGTTCTAACAATAGATTTAGTAAGATATACAATGCAAATATAGAAACTACAGCAGGCTGTAGAAGAAAAGATAAATCCCCTCTACAAGGTACCTGCAAGCTAAAATATGTGATTTATAGCTTCACAGTGTCATAACCCCCAAATATAAATTTTGTTAATAGCAACCATACACACTCATTTTCACATTATAACACTTTCACGCAGTTATTGAATATCTGCACCCCCATTTAACAATCAAATACCACCAACCCTATTACATAACAATACTACTTCAAATCTACCTTATAATAAATATATTAAACAAAATGTAATCTACTTCGGTTCCACACCTGGACATATGAAACATAGGATTTCAACGCATAAATACTCCTTTGAATATTCTTCCTTGTGAAACCAGGCTGCTTTATCTAAACGTATTTGACGACCCTATGATAGAAATATTCCCTTCAATTTAAATTGGGAAATAATTGGATCATATGAAGCATGTATGCCGGGGGGGCAGACTCTGTGCACTATGTAGATATGAAGCCCTTAAGATTTAAAAAAATATAATATACATAAACTATTCTCTTAAATTTAAAAGACGGACTTTTTGTCATGATGCATTCATAAACGTTGGTTTAGGTTCGACAAATTTAAGCCACCATAAATCATCAAATGTTCTTATTACTGAACTATATTAAAATGTAGAATGTATAAATTAATAACTATTATTATTATAGTTTTTATCACTATTATTATTATGTGATCTGATATTTTTACCTTTATTTTCTATTTTATTTTATTATCTATTTTACTTTTAATGTGTATGTTACTATTTTTACTAATATATATTATATAAATATAATAGTTACTATTAAACTAGTATTTTTTATTTAATTACATCCAATAGGATTTTTAATTATATTTCAAAATTCAACTCATAATTACTTAGTGGTTATTTCCCTTTGAACAGTGCAATTCCTTATTTTTTCTATTTTAAAATTATTATCTCCCTTATCAAATATTTAAGTTGATTTCTAATTAAGTTTTACTAAAGATTTAGACCTGGTAATATTATTCCATTGGCGTTTCCTTTGAATGTTTGTACATATCTACATTTTCAAGCATTTATAAACTATGTTTACCATCGCAATGAATGCATTGACGATCATACTTACGACTTTTGCAATGCAAACTATTAAAGTTACATATCTTTTTTCATTAGAAATCTAAAAACGTCACCTTTTAATCCGATCTTATTTTATTTTATTTTTATTTTTATTTTTAATTTATGTTCATTTTATCTTACTTTGTATATCAACATAAAAATAACTATTTTCCTTTACATTTTAAATATTTACGCAATATATCTGCCTTGATAACAGTATTGCCCAAGACTTATTGTCTATCTGAATAAAAACATTGTTTCCAAAACGATCGTACAATTTATTGAGTTTGTTTGTCCTTGCTTATGAAACCGATTTTTAATTTTTAATTACTAATTATCAATCGTTTTACTCAGTATAAAATATTGCTCTAGGATATATAGGTCTATCTAGCTTTTTATATATCTACATTGCAACGAGCACAATTTTCTTTTATTTAATTGTATTAATGGAATTACTTATGCATTAAAATATACCCTCTCTTTAGAATGTTGTTCTAATCTTTTAAATATATATATATATATATATATATATATATATATATATATATATATATATATATATGTATATATATATATATATATATATATATATATATATATATATATATATATATATATATATATATTAGAGAACGGCGATGTTTTACTTTTCTTAGATTATGAAATAATTGCACGTACCGGAAGCTGCGTCTGGTCGTATTACGTATTCCTGCAAATGCATGACCATTTTTTTTAGCGTTCTGTATCGCACACAAAATATACTGAAAATTCTTAGTTTTTGCAAGGTGTGTCTACCAAAAGTTTCAGTATTTAAAATCAGGTGATGTGTGTTTTTTTTATTTTATAAAAAATAACATTAATATAACAGATCATAAATAATCCTAAAATTAAAATTCAGCACTACCACGTTTTTTTATTTATTTTAATTTGAGGGTCGCCATTATAAAGGTGGCAAAACTAGAATAAGGGTTAACTATTAAGTAGATGTTCTGCATTCTATCAAGACAGGAAAACGTCATTCTTTGCATCTCCAAGCTAGATGTGGCAGCAGACGCCTTCTTAGAACATACTTGTTTTTTGTACAGGTAGAGAATCGCGACGGGATTGAGATACTGCTTGGAATAGTTAGAGATCTAATATAGGTATTTCATTTAGATTCAGGATAAAAGTGAGTCCCAGAAGTAATTGTCTGTATTTTTGAGATGAGGTGCTTTCATTCATTGAAATTTTCGGACTGACTTCCTCATCTTGGTTGTTATAGTCACAACGTTTCGGACGTTTTACCCCCCAGCGTTCATCAGTGGTGTTGTATCGAACTGGGGAACCGTTTGTTAGGAGTCTCAAACCCAACTTTGTATTATTATTACGAGGTACCGTGTTCTGACTTCATCTAGGCTCTGGGACATAGTTGCTGTTTCTCTGTTTTGAATGTGACTTCTCACTGCCTTCTTCAGAATTGAACTCATCACCTTTGGGTAACTGTAAACTTTGATACAACGACCAGGACCACTCGGCCATATGTCTCTGGGACAATTCTTAGTTGTTTTTTGTTAATGTTAAAGCTACGTTGTTATTCCAGGTTTTCTCTCTATTAAAGGTGCCCAAATTGCATTCAGCTCTACGCTTGGTTTGCTCAATAGGTTGTTATGTCCGATCATGTGAGCTGTTTCTGTAAGTTTTCTTACTTTCCAGTGGATCTCTATGTTTAGTAATTTTACTTCATCCCATAGGGGGCGATGGCCCCCCTTCTCCATCCAGACATAGTTGGCTATATCCAAGTGTTCCGTCTCCCCTTTAGTTACCGCTTTTCGGTGTTCTTCCCCCCTTATTAGAGCGGGCGGCATGTTTCACGCTTGTAAACCTTTGTGAAACTGCATGGGAATTGAGTATATTCTCCTTCATGCGGGGCTTCATTCGTACAGGTGTCGTCTGAGCGTTGACTCGCTCTTGAATACCGTCCTGATGTTGTAGGGGGTACATATTTTCTGACTCTTTTCGGAGATGCCTCGTATGTATGGTAAGCAGACAGTTAGTGTTTTTGGGGGAGTTTCATTCTACTCTCTTATACTATTAACACATCTGGTTGATAGTATGCTATCGGGTTAGTTGTTACGACGGCGGGTATTCTTCAACCTGCCCATATCTTGGTGGTGGGTAATGGTGTCGCTACTTATTGTCTCTGCTTGATGTTGTCGGCAGCGTGCAATTCCATGTTTTATACTGTATGGGTGATGGGAGTTGAAGTCAAGGTATTGTCCGGTGAAGGTAGGCTTGCGATATACGGGTGTCTTAAACACATGCTCTGTGCGTGATATGAGTATATCAAGTAAGGCCAGTTAGTTATCATTTTCTTTCTCCATTGAGAACTGTATCGATGATCTTATCGAGTTCGCATGGTCACGGAGAGCCTGCATATCTTCCTGATGGGGCCAGAGTATGAAGATGTTCAACATATCTTATCCACATGGGTGGCTTTAAGGGAGCTGATACTAAGTCCATGTCTTCGAAGTAAAGGCGGGATGGAAAAACTGCAGAAACGTTGTGACTATAAAAACTAAGATGAGGAAGTAAGTCCGACAATCTCAATAAATAAGTCCTAGATGTTTCTAAAAAAGGAGTGCTTCATCAAGGCAAGAGATCTTCATTTCAATTGGGAAAAACTAGGGATATAAGCGTTAATGGTGAACATATATCAGTTTGGTTTTAAATGTATTAAAGCTGACCAGCCATTCCTAACCTCATTGAAGCACACGGGTAAGATCAGAGGGGAGAAAATCAGAAAAAAAATCTGATCTTTTGTAGTGTTACCATAGATGATAGTATTGTCTGCATAGATATCGATGAATGATTGAAGAATATGGTTTGTGAGGTCCTTTATAAAAGTAAGGAACATAGTTGGGCCCAATATTGATCTTTGGGGCATGCCATCATTAATAGTGTGGCCTACGTCTTTCTGCCCACTAGCAACTACTTTAATAGACCTTTCAGAGTGAAAAGATTTTTTGCTTGAGAGGATATTTATAGCTATTCCATAGCTAGAGATTTTATGAAGTAAACCTTTGTGTCAGACCCTATCAAATCCCTTAGATATGCTATGAACTACCGCTCCAAAATGAAAACTTTGTCAATTGATTCATAATTAGCACATAAGCTGTTGATCTCTAAAGAGTGGTCACTATATTGCATCAAACATAAAAGTGTATTTTTGTTGAGATGATTGACCAGTTCTCTATTTAGCATGGAGTTGCATTAGCAAAAAGTATTTCGATGTTATAAATTAAGCAGTAATATTTCAATATTTAAAATTGATATTTCGTTTATAAGTGAACATATAAGAAACAAAAAAATAAGGAAAATACATAACATTATTTTGATAGAGCTTAATATATAGAGAGAAATTTATCCATATCATCGCCCATAGACAAAAATGACGGTCTCAATTTCTGACTAAAAATGTTTATGTGCTGTGTCGATGTCTTGAATCAAAACCATATTACATTTGTGATGCTTCCGTTGTTAACTTGATTGCCGGTTCCAGGACCTGAGAATGTGATGAAAAATCTGGTAAGTTTAGCTACATGTTCCCATTAAATAATGTTTCTTGAAGTTCAGAATCAGAAAAATATTCCGTTATTGGTGGTTCAAAAATACCACGCAATGTCTAATATATTGTGTCCAATGGGTTGCATTAAAATTGATATTTGGTATTCTTTTTAATCGTGTATTGGCTGACTTCCCGCTCCTGAATTAATATAAGGATTAATTGAATATTGAACATTTTCAATGTGTACTGATTTTATAATTAGGGGGAAATTAGATGAACTCTTAAAAATGTATGGATATATTGGAATAACTAATTGAGTCATGCATATATGAAAAAATGTTTACTAACCTAATGGCCAAAATTATTTTTAAAGCTCCTTCTCTGATTTCAACTTCCTCATATTTGACCATTGAGTATAGAAGTTTTTCAGGCTGGGAACAAGATGCATTACCTTGTATGTTTTTAATGCGATCTGCTGAATTCTTAGAGGCTGCCACTTAATTCTCTAGATCATATTAGAAATATACCATTGCTGATTGTGGAATGTATTATTATTTTTTTAAATTTCAAACCAATAAATGGCGTACACATTTACAATAAAAAATATTAACCTCTGGAGTTATGTGCATTTGTTGGTATGCATCACGCGTTCATAAACACATGAGCCTGATGGCTAAATATCGTCATCTTGCCTTATTTAAAGGACCAATTTTCAACGAAGCATATCTTGCGTAAATCATACTTCTAGAAACACCTACTGTGTATTCATACAGTAATCTTTGGTCACAACTGACGTAATTTATTTCATCATTTTTAAAAATTGAATCCATATCACTGCGAATAGTGGAAAATGACAATCCTATGAGCAAAATTTTGCCAGGGCCCACTGAATATTATGGAGCATTTTGTGCAACCATCCATGTTAGTAAAAAGACCCCTGAAATGTAGTTCGTTATCGTGCAAAGAGCAACCAATTGTATGCAGATTTTTACAAAAAGAATTCTCAGAATTGCCACCATTCAAATTTCACAGTCTGTGTTACCATAAGTGTTGTCAACAAAGCTACTCTTGATAATGTTTAACTGTTGAATTAATGCAAAACATCCATCACATGCTCTGTTGAAGAGAACAGATACAAATAATGTGATAAATCTGGAAATGTTCTTTTTGTGTTTTACACTTGGGCTATTACCTCTATTTCTTAATGTAAACTTTATATATCCTTATTGATAAGAGATTTAACGAATGAATGTAATCATTAATATATCTTCGATTTATTCTGATATTTTATAGTATATATATATTTTATATATTAAACGCATTGAACTCATATACCGTAACTTACTTTGACAGACACTTTAATGATATTCCATGCCTCTCATTAATTATGTGATAATCCATGTTTAACGGATTCCATCTCTATCGCAATATTTCCCCCAGTTTATTTCGCTTTCACCTCTATCTAAAATATGTCAATATGTATTTCCTGATGTGCCCATCGATTAATGAATTGATGCATTAGATAGTATGCATTATATCCCTCAATCTTGTCTTCTGTCTAAGCTTTAACTTGAACGTTTCCAGTTTGTAACAGTCAGATAAATCTCAATTAAAATAATTTTAAATTCTCCTTGAATCCCCCCCTCTCTCTCTCTCTCCCTATATATATATATATATATATATATATATATATATATATATATATATATATATATATATATGTGTGTGTGTGTGTGTGTGTGTGTTTGTGTGTGTATGTGATATTTCATGAATATCTGCATAAAATGTACCATATTGTGTTTTTTCAGTTTTCATACATGGACATGTCTATGTAAGATATTTGACAAATATACATGACACTTTGCATTTTGAACATTCACTTGACTCTCAATGTCATAACTTTTGAAAAGAGTTCTTGATTTGTACAACTTATTTAGATGGTTTCACATTGATCCATGACAAAATCGCATCTATTAATTTTTCATCTGTTCAGATTTTTGTGTTTAGTTTATTAAAATAGGGCAGATCGTTTGATATACTTAATTACGGTTTTGTAAGAACGTATTATCTTAAATAGTTTTAAGAGAAAGCAAGTTTTTCAACAATATAGATTGATTACCTGGTAGAAACATCGATTAATGCTCACTAAATGGTGAGCCATGATAAAAGTAATTGCACAAAATGTTGTCTCTTTATTGTTAAAACATTAGTTGTTTAATCCCCATTTTCCAACACCTCAACGGCAACGAGATTTCTCTTCCTTATATTATCTGTCATAATTAGTGCGCTTCAGCAAGCTTGCTGCCTAGTATCCCCTTTCATTCACATCCTGATGAAATTACGTATTGCCTGTTACCTATGTAAATCAGATTCTTCCTAGTAAATATTGATGTTCATGATGCAGCACAGGTTCTTTAAAATATAAAGCATGCTGTTTTCAGGTTCTGCGATTTTTTAAATATTTTTCTGCCAGGAAAGTTCACCACTACCTGAACAAATGCTTTTCACTTCTCTAGTTGCCTTATATCCTGTGCTTACAGGCGCTGTATCTCTGGTAAGCTCTCGGATCTGACCACCGTTAAAGGTTTCACCTTCTGCATGGTCAATCCTGAGAATTTAGGAAAAAGTAATGAAGCGTTTATCCATCTTATGCAGATCTTAGGTGAACTGTTTATTAAGCCGTCATTGATGTGTAGTGGTGAAAGGAGTATTCCGTATCTTGTACTGGAACCTTGACAGTCTTGCATCATGTATAGCGCCTATAGCAATAGCCAACGGCTCTTTATCTGAGAGAACATTTTTCAAACTCCATAGCCTAAAGTTCACAGACAACATGAGTTGGAACAATTATATTGAAGGCATTGCCATGGCCACTGCAAGGAAGCTGGGTTCTCTCTATCGTGCTATAAAACTACTAACACCCGAAAGTATCACGTACCACTATAAGGCCACCATTCGCCTATGTATGGAGTATTGCTGTCATATTTGGGATGGTGCATCTGCTACTAGTCTCTCACTCCTTCACAAGGTTCAAAAACGAGTCACAAATCTGATAGGCCCTGAACTGGCATCTAAGTTTCAGCCTCTGTCCCATCGACGAAACGTTGCACCCCTCTGCCTGTTCTACAAGTATTTTAATGGTGAATGCTCTGACGAACTGCAAGCACTTGTGCCCCATGACGTGAACACCCTCGACAAACCCGGCAAGCTGCTAAATCCCACCTCCACACTGTAGAGATCCCTAGATGTAAAAGATATTTCTACTCCAGTAGTTTCTTCCCCAGTACCGCTAGACATTGGAATTCCATTCCAGGTCCCTGCTTCCTCAACAATACAGAAGTTCAAATGCAACGTGAACTGACACATTGCTGCCCAAATCCCTACATAGTACCCCAGTAGTTGTTGCCCCCTACATCAATGTGGCAATGTGCCTTGTTTGGGGTGAAAATGTAAAAAGAAGTGTATGTTCAGTAAAATTTTTGACAAGAGTTCAGATTTTATGACTTAACTCTAATCTATTCTCGATATAATCGTCCAGGATTACAAGACCTGGATACTATCTAGGGTGAAAATGATTAATAAACATAAGACATTTGACCCCATCAGCTCAATTTAATTGCTCAACACATGAGTACATGTAAACAAAACCTTAAAATAAAAATAGCATGTGGGAATGGCTGAATATTCTTATTCAGCAACTCTAATATAATTTTTGGAGCCAACGACTCAGATTAGCGCTAATTTGTTGGGAAAATAAAACAAGAAATTTGTTGACCAGCATCATAGATATCCAAATAGTTATTTTATTTTCGTTTTGAATGTGAAATATAGTAACACTATGTAGCAAAAATACCTTTTTATATTGATGAATTCTTTTTGTATAATTTGAGATTAATTCACATGTAAACCTAAAAGTAAACACGCCAATGCTTATCTTAAAAATATACTGCGATTGCTTGTATTATTCTTTTACCAGAAACACACACAGAGACTGCGTTATGCTGTATAGTCTAGACACGAACGCCATTACATTTATTCAAAGTATCTTTTGAAAATAGTCTAATTACATTGGGAGACAGCATGACCGATGATTTCGAGAACAGGAGTTATATTGATAACCGGAAATTATGGCATAGAAATATGATATAGTGAAGCATTTTTTTGTGAAAATACAAATATTATCAACACATTATTGCATTGCGATATTAACCGTCTTGCATTTACAAAGGAATTGCTTGTACATTTGATCATTATGATGAGACCCATTATCTGAACCATTATTGCGACGCATATAGCATGTCTATGATATTACCTCTTAGTATGATACCTAAGCTGAAATCTTTCTGACCATAACAGATATATTAAATACACGAATCAGATTTTTTACTAAAGGTTTATAGATCTTTTAAGGCCTCATGATTTTAATATTTACGCATTTATGTTCAACTAGCGGGGCTACCCGGCGTGAGCAGGGTATTTGTAGGGGTGTGTTGTGAGGGGGATCGAAACAACCCTGTTTTCAAAAAAAAGTTGGCTGGATGCATGGATGTGTACACGAAAAGAAAGTTTTAGTAGGAAAGTAGGCCTTAACCCTGAACCCTTGACGTGAAGATGAAAACGAAATGGAAAAAAAATGCCAAGGACCTAGACATCTCGGCCACGAGAGAAGGCGGAATAAAAAGCCTCTTAATTTTACGTTTATAAAATTAAATTGACAGGTGTGAGAACGTTAAGTTGCGTAATGTTTTTACTTGAAACATGGCACGTCTGCAAGCCAAAGTTTGTCTCTTTTATACTGAAAAGCGAAGGATACACGGGGCGCTCTAAAAATCTGGAAAATAGCGCGTGAAAGTCGGGCAAATTAAATAGACAGCCGACCCCCGTTCGTAACTCATGGGCATTATCATTTAGACGTGATATAAAAAGTTTTAAGAAGGAACGAGCTGACCGAAAGTCCAGCGAAAAAGCCTTTTGCAGACATACACAAAAAGCGAACGTAAATACATAGATAACTTAAAGAATATTTCATTAAGTATTGAAATTTAGTTAAAATATTTGTTTTAAAACAACTCTATACGTAACACAATGGTCGAAATTAAAACGTGGCTTAGTATTTGTAAATGCTATTTTGTAAAGTACATAAATATTTAAATATATATTTGGAGTGTAATGTAGTGGCAACTCTGAATTTGAGTACGTAAGATTATTTTAACTCTCGAGTGTGCATCAATTGATATGTTATGTGCGTTTTCTAAAGTAATGTGGTTCTCGGTTGATTAACTGTGGCTAAAAATGTCGTTTGAGACAAAAAACAATTAAAGGAATATACTGTTGTCATAGCCGTAGTAATATAACAATATTTTCTATATGTAGGTCGATATTTTTTACGTAGGAAGCGTGTAGGTGTGTTAGAAAACCTATGTTACCCTGATCACATACGCGAGAGTAATGTTACATTATTTTTTCTGATAATTGTCTTACTTTTTTTCTATAATCTTTAAATTAATCGAAGTACACTTATATTGCTGCCATATTGTTAGATGCACGACTATTGTAGGATACGTTTACTCAGTAAGAAGGTAGACACAGAAAGTTGTATAAATGAACAAGTGATTGTGTAAACAAAAAATCTTAAAAAAAGTTTTTTGCCAGTTAAAGAAAAACTAAATAGCGGGTTATGTTTTAGTTGACACCGCCCATACAACTTTTGAGCGAAAGTTGTCTCCTCTGAATTATAATAAGATGTCAGAGAATGACAAAAGATCATATATATCCCTCCGGCGAAAAATAAATAAAACTTGCTCTAGCGTCTTCAATATTTCTATAGCATTAGATAAGTTGGAGACTAGATACTGCCTATTGATGAGAACCATCAGCAGGGGGTGTATATTTATTGAAAAAAGGAAGCTGATCGCAAAGTAAAAAGATGAAAAATACTCAGTATGAATGCTGACTAATATGATGAATCTAGTGAAATAGACAATAGAAAAGATAATTTTCTCCAGTAAATTAAAAATCACAAAATGAAATAATTTATAATAATGAATAAAACTATCTATAGAAACTAAATAATCATAATATAGCTTATGTATAATACGTACCAGAAAAAAAGAATAAACACCAACCAAACTAATAGTAAGGGCTTTGAATTAAAATATTTGAAAGATTTCCGTCAAAAAATTAGCATATACTAATATAAAAACGAATCAAGAACTGAATTAAATTCAATAAAAAGCACCAAATAAATACGAAATATGAAATAAAAAAATGCGCAATGAAAATTATGATCAGATTTTATAAAATTGCTATAAAATGAATGATTCGTCATTAGAAAAATCTCTGTATATTAATTTTTAGCACAATACAAAATTTGAATTTACACTTAGTAGTAAGCTCGAAAATTACAACGATATTTCTTGGATTTCTTAAAATATATTCTATGCTATGTGACAATCATTACACCATTTTGAAACAAACTAGATAAAATACATAAAACATAACAGAAAGTGTAGAAAATCTTTCTATTTTAAGATTTTTACGTCATAAAAAGTAACCAGATGCACAGGAAAGGATGATGTATGAAATGTTTGAGGGCAATACAAATACGCGTAAGCGCGAAACAAAATAGGAAATTGCATTCAGAAAAAAAATACTAGAATAAATAAATATCTCGAAATAATTTTAGCATATCTTGTCTGAATTCTTTCAAATCTTGTTCATTACAAGGTTTTTGAATATTTTCCATACTGCCAATCATATAAACAAATGAAAGTAAGAGATGTTAAATATACAATTAGACTACAAATACATTGTAAAGCTTTACTTTCAGTCGTATAGTTGTGAAAGTATGAAACCCTTACTTTTAAGGAAACCATATATAGGTTAATGATTATGTATGCCCACATTCAGATAGCGTTTAATATGTTGCTTGAAAGTATACCCACTAGGTATTAGGGTGTTGTTCCGAATATCGAATGCTATTATATACCTTTGATAGAAAATACCATTCTATAATATGGAACCTCCATTCCTTTTGATAATATATATGTATATGTATATAAATATATATATATATATATATAATTATATATACACACATATATATATTTATGTGCATATAGTTATGTATATAAATTATATATATATATATAATTATATATACGTGTGTACATATACTTATATATATATATATTTATATATATATATATTTGCACATATATATATGTATACAAACATATACATACTTACATATATATGCATATATATATATATATATATATATATATATATATATACGTAGGTGCATATATATTATATTATGATTTTCTACCATTTACTATTATGCATCATTTACTTATACTATACGAACGTATCTATGTGAATACTTTTCTATGATATAGTATTCTTCTTTCAAATTCTCTACTTGTACTTTAATAAATGTATTTATGATTATGCTTATCATATTTTGCAATGATTAACATTCTAGTTCGACGGTGTGTTAAATGAACTGATAAAATCTGGCATATATATATATATATATATATATATATATATATATATATATATATATATATATATATAAATGTATATGTGTGAGCGGGTCTGTCTGTGTGGTGGTGTGCACGTTGTGTGTGTATGTAAGATCATATTTTTACAACAAGTATAATATTACTATGTGTGTGGATTTATATACTTATATATAGCACATGTGTTTATTCTGTTTGTTTAAAAATTGTGATATAATATCGAACGAGAACTGACTAAATAATATGAAAAGTTTCCTGAGAAAGACGTATAAGTTTTAGCAAAACAATTATTAAAATACTGAATACTAAAAGACGCATTTACATGATAAAGGAATCGAAACCCACCCGTCGCTAGACGGTGGGCGCCCGGAGAACATTCCCTATGAGAACCTTCAGAGCTGGAAGGCATTATACAGGCTGACATACAGATGTAAAGAGTAAAACGTTTTTTTTTTTGTTTTTTTTTGAAAAAAAAGACGTCTCAAAGAAAAACGGCTTGATACATTGACACGCTTCGAACAATGGAAACAGTTTTGATGTCCAAAGATATAGCAATACCGATGCCCCCCTCTCTGATGCACAACAAAAGGAAGAGATTTCGGCATTTCTGTTGAATGGACGTGATTGGAAAGATTAATTACCTTCATGGCGTTTTGAAAAATGAGAGGTCCACATATTCTCACGAGAGATACAGAATTATTACTAAGATAAAGGTCGACAGAAGCCACTATGCCGCTCATGGCATTTTGCTATATATATATATATATATATATATATATATATATATATATATATATATATATATATATATATATATATGGGTGTGTGTGTGTGTATATATGTGTGTGTGTGCACCTAGAAAATATGATACACTTATAGTTCTGCGTAACGATTCGTCAGTCTATTTCGTGTAGTCGATGTTACTGCATACATTTTATATTCCCATTGTGCTGGTTGTTCTAGTATACTAATCTATAAATCATCTACAAAAAGAGGTAGTTTATTACGTTCTGAGTGTATATTGTTATAATGCGAACAAAAAGAAAAATATTATAGAAAATCTAGCGGCATAATTAAAACAGATAATTTTCATGACGTTACTCTAGTCTTTCATAAACATACATAACAGCGGGACCTTAAAATTTACACTAATTGTATACACATAAAATGATTTAAGCATACAACATCAATCATAATGAGATTCAAAAATGTATCGAACGTAATAATTCTAGAGAGGAGATTATACGAAAGATTTGTAAAATATTTGCACTCCGTTTGCTTATATAGTTGATAAGAAAACATGGTAATTAAAAATGTACTCAATGAAACATATTCCCTGTTACCAGGGAGATGGCCTCTGTTGTGCAAGTCTACAAGAATTATGGTAAAAGTGCTGCCCTCTTAATTATCGCTCTATCAGTATCCTTCCAATATTCGGTAAAAGCTTGGACGCGCTAATCCATCAAGCACTAGTCCACCACATTTCAAAAGCTAATTTTCTCTTCAACAAACAGTACGGATTTAGGCATTGTTGTACTTCTTCAGATACATTGATTTTCATCTCTAGATGCATATACCATGAACTGGCGGGTAAACCCCAGTTTGTTGCCGTCGATATGTTCAAGTCTTTTTAGAAAGTCTGGCATGAAAGGTCGCTAAGGGAAATCGAAGCATACTGTATAACTGGACGAATACTAAATATAATTAGCTCCTCTTTAGAAATAGTATTATCCAGGTTGCAATTGGTATACGTTCATCCAAGTAGCAAAACATTAATGCTTAAGTGCCTAATGCGTCGATCCTTTGACTACTATTCTTTCTGGTATTCATCAATAATATCCCCGATAATATTGTCCTATATGGGTATATTTGCTTATGATTCACCACTCTATAACACGCACGTGGGGGTGTACATTAATCTAATACGATGAATTAGCCCATAGAAAATGACCTCAATATCGTAGTGGAATGAGGGCGAAAATAGAAGGTAACATTTAATACTAGTAAGAATAAGTTGTTCTCACGAAACTTCAAACACCTCAGCTAAAAATTCACGGGAAATATGAACTGCAATACATATACTGAGGACATTGCGGAGGCTGCTGCTGAAAAGGTGGGGTCCATCTATTGTGCAAGAAAACTGTTTACATCTGAGAGTACCCTGTTCCGCAAAAAGTCGACCATTCGCCTATTCATTGATTATTGTTGTCACATCTGGGTTGGTGCATCTACCACTAGCCTTCCCTCTTGGATAGGTTTAAGAAAATTGGCTTCAATCTAATACGTTCTAATCGCACCTATGTTGCATGCCTGTGCCTATTTTAGAAATATTTTAATCGAATGTGCTCTGATTAACTTGCTAAGCTTGTATATCCTAGATTTACGTCTCCTCGATAAACGCAATCAACAACAAATCCACACCCCTTTATTGTTGAGGTCCCAAAATGCTAGAAGATATTCTAATGTAATAGTTTCTTCCCTCTAGCAATAAAAACTTTAGAATTCTCTTCCTGCTATTTGGTTCCAAAACTTTATTGATATGCAACAGTGCAATTGCAACGGATATATCTTTTATAGGAATGATACCAATTAGTAGTCCCTTATTAGCGAATTACAAAGTTCCTTTTTTGGGATGAAGCTGAGTAAAAAAAAAAGTAGAGTTATATAAAACTAAGTGAAGAGCCATATAAATATCATTGGCTATATTGATCACTATGACAACGTATCAAAAATTAACCTCTAAATATCATCATAAAATTATAAAGCTAACAACGTGTTATATTTGATGTAAAAAATGAGTATGATAATTAAAGCACATCACAATGTGTTACATCGGTGGGTATATAATAGATTAAAAGGAAATCTTCCCAACATAAAAACTACAAAATGGACATAAAATATGAAAATATAATTATTCGAAGAAACTTTATCACAAATAGAAATAGAAAAGTTAATGTTAAGCATAGGAAATTTAACTGTAGAGCAGATGCTCTGTGTTTACTACAAAATAAATTCCCACAGAAAAGCAGCATTAATCGGGTCAAAATACATCATAAGAAACCAAAAAAAAACAATTACGGAGATTAGGATATTTAAAATTAATGCCCGCCAGCATCCAATTGAAAATAATCAAAAAATAAAAACAAGAATTATGAGATCACTAGTAAGTGCTACAAGAAAAGTAGACACTCACCGTTTCTTGAATGTAACATATTAGGCCACGCCAGAACATGCACAATGCAGGCGATTATCGTGTACTTTTGAATGAGAACGTAGCTAACCATAATTTTAAAACGCGGAATAATTTATTAAGCTGAAGGGTTGCAAGTATTATAAAAAAAGATATTAAGACACACACCAATTGCAACACTGGCGATGAAAATGCTAACACAAATAATAATAATAATAATAATAATAATAATAATAATAATAATAATAATAATATTCTTTAATAAATAATTTAATGTAAACGAAAATGCTAAAAAAAAACACTGATAGACCAATTCACGACCAAAGAAAAGAAACCTCTCCTCAACAAAGTCGAAATGAAAAAAAAACATACAATGAACGATATAACTCACCCCCCCTGCAATTTTTCACAAATTTTCCTGTTAGGTTTAGTTCGTTGTTTATTCCTTTATATGTGACTACATTCTCACTCGCGGTAACCTTTATTACATTTATTTCGAACACGTGTGTGCAAAAGGAGAGAGCTGAACGACGCCTTATTATCTCATGTAACATGGGCCTTTACAGTTTTGCACTAAGCAGAGATCGTATATTAAAGTCCCGGGAATAAGATGAAATTAAAGATTCCCGAATCGATTTTTCTTTTAGTATTAAGTAGCATATATTTATGTACGACAGTTACATCAGCAAACAACTGACACGTATTTTCCAAGACATTTTTAATATGATACGCTCGATGCCTTTCTACCGATGTCAGTTATCAGTTTCTCGGTAAGCCAGCTGTAATGTATTAAGCGTATCCCACGACTCACACTTGTGCGATAATTTTGTTAAAACTCCTGTCAAGCCACATAATAAACGTCTCCTGTGCCTTCTTGTAGTTAAAAAAAAAAGCTCTGCCCTATTTAAATTTTTAATTTATATCATCTTACCTCAGATCGGGCTCTTGCCATTCGCATATGTCTACACGCCGCTGCTATACACGTCTAAATTACATTGTTATGATTTAAATACGACAGTGATTGAATATACGGTTCAGTGTTAGTCTTAGAACTGTTTAAAGCTTCACCGTAAACTTATTTTGCAATACAATTTCAAACAATGTTTATAGTTTGTAAATAATCTCCTCAGCTATATTTTGAAAAAAAAAGTTTTACTTTTCATTAGTCAAAACAAAAATGATCGAGCAATTTCCGAAGTTAAAAAGTTGTACAAAATAGTAAGGACCGAGATAGATGGCTTCGTCTGATTGACTTTTGGAAATCATGGCACCCTTTTTGACATTGTCGAATAAGAGACTCTTTTTTCTTATTGGCTGTTGGCTACCATAGCAAATTTTTCGTCGCCGACATCTTCATAATTGATGGCAAGTACGTAGCTCGTATACCATCTTATTTAGGATATATAGAATGGGAGAAAAACGTAATACCGTGCTAATGTTGCTAATATGCCGCTTACGATAGCTATATATGTGTAAGTATATATATATATATATATATATATATATATATATATATATATATATATAAATACTAGCAAAAGTGCCCGTTGTTGACTGGGTTCAAAAACAGCCTACAGAACATGGACTGATTTATGAAAGTAGGATATGTTATGAAAAGGATGGGTTGTAAAGAGATAGCTTCGAAATTGGGGGTATCAAAACCAAAGCAAAATATGATGGAAGTAAAAATAAAATAGATAAACCCCATAATTTATTATACATATCTGTTCACAGTGAACACTTATACCAATATTCTGCGGATTTATATTAAAACACCTTGTTAAACTTTGTGACATATTTCCATTCTATGGAGGTAAGGTGCGAACGAACACCCCATAATTTTATTATACCATATTTCCTCAAAATGAAACATAATGATAAAAGTATACTTAGGCAGATAGATATAAAACGTCTTTATTACAGTGTGTGTCTATTCCCACTATATGGAGGCCAGACGCGAACGCAGACCCAACAATTTTATTATACCATCCCTATTTAATTTAAAACATAATTATCAAACTATTATTATGTTCATCTATATAAAAAAAACTTGTAAACGTTTTTTTTTCTCTAATTTTTTAAGTTTTTATTTCCATACTTTTTGGACCAGGCGAGAACGCAAACCCCACTATTTTACTGAACCACCGTTCTGCCAGATCAAACACACCCATTTCTGTGTCTCGATACCTCGTCTATTATTATATGTAAACGGTTTTTTTTTGAAATGATCAGCCATATAGGAGCCTATTCGTGACCAGACATAAACACACAAAAAGATATGTAGCTTTATATTATATTGTATATATATATATATATATATATATATATATATATATATATATATATATATATATATATATATATATATATATATAGTGGATTAAGAAATTCCAACGAGAGAAATATGTGTATTTAAATAAATGTGTATTTTGTAACATTACTTTATTATTCAATGGTGTGTTTTTTAATTGAAAATTATGTTTAGATCATTTTATTAATGTTTTAAAATCAGTGACATTGTTTTTAACGTCTTTCAGACGTTCTGTGAAGCGTCCTCTTGAGAAAGTATTTAAAGTGATTAGAATATATTCAAACGTGTTAAAAATGAAAATAACATTTTCGTAGTTCGTTTGAAATGTTACGAGAGGTGGAAACATGTGTACACGATTCTACTTTTCATTCGTATGTCCAATTTTTGTGTTACTGATCCGGAGTCTCCTTCCAAGCATCGTCAAACTAATGTTAAAAAGTGCGAAAAAATCTTTTAACAATTTCAAAGTGTTGGTGACATTAAAAGGAATTAGTGAGCTCCAAATATTTTACACCTCTTCACTTTTTGACGACATTTTATTTTTGGTCTAAGTTTATGTGTCTGTACGGAAAAATTAAGGCAGAAAATACACGCCTACTGAGAGACATATTTTATGCTAATTGGTATCTTTTATACCGTTTGAAAATTTAGTTTTCACGTTTCTCAGCTACTGACAAGAAACTAAAAAGATAGTTAAATTTTTGTGAGATAAAATGTAAGTGCCTATTTATAAAACTCGTGGACGCCACTCAATGTGTTTTATGAATTGAAAATTGATTAAATTCAAGCCTGATGTAAACAAATTAATATTCAGTAACCCACATATGTAGTATGTTTCTACCGAATTTTCATCAAATAAAGACTTAATAGGGCATGTAATCGGTAGTATATATTGAAGCGTATTAAGGCTTTTATTATACAATGTACTTCGGTATAGTTTAACTATTGTTTTTCTCTCGTGTATTACAAGTTTTGCTTTATTACATAATCAATCTGTATTTAATTTCTCTTATATAACTTCATTCTGTAATCTCACTATTTCCTAGCAAACTAACATATATACTGTCCCAACTCGTCACGGGTAGCCTAGCCTAGTCTAGTCTAGTCTAGTCTAGTCTCTCTCTCTCTCTCTCTCTCACCCTCGCTCTCGCTCACTCTCTCTCTATCTATCTATCTGTCTCTGTCTCTCTCTCTCTCTCTCTACATATATATATATATATATCTACATATATATATATATATATATATATATATATATATTGCGTGATTTGTGGTAGCTAAACTTTTCTGTGGGCAATGCCGCTGAACAAGACGAAGGCTGCTTGCATAACATGACGGAAATTCGGTTTTCCTATGTCCAGGAAAGACTTGTTTAGCCGATTAAATAAACCGAGTCAAAAACTCGACATATACTTTCGGTCTGTTGATTTTTTATGGGTTACTTTCCCCCTCTCTCTCTCTCTCTCTCTCTCTCTCTCTCTTGATATATATATATATATATATGTACGGATATATATATATATATGTATATATCTATATCTATCTCTCTCTCTATATATATATGTATATATATATATATATATATAGAGAGAGAGAGAGAGAGAGAGAAAGAGAGCGAGAAAGGTAGACATAGATTTATATTATATATCAAAATGTATGTTGTAGAAACTAATTAAAAGCATGCATTTTATAATACAATCGATAGTTTTTTTAGGAAACAATTTTCGGTGGTGATAACAGTCTTGTCAGGCTAATAACATTATATTATTTTTATTTGATTCCATCGTACCAAATTTATGTGCGCGGGCTTTTTAGCATATGATGTTCTAAACGTCACATTAAATTTAAACAACATTTTTATCACTGAAACTTTTAAAATATCACTGTTGATGTGTCATACATTTATTTATGTCACTGTGCTATGTTTGAATAAGTAAATATCATTTCATCTCGCGTGAGTGTTATGCTTGAAACTAATTTGATTTATAAAAAAAAATAAATCCGTTAATGTTTAAATATCTCCGTTTTATTCTGTTCTTCAACTTATATTTAAAAAAATCCCGTTTAAACAATTGCAAATCCTCATTATATATATGTATATATATATATATATATATATATATATATATATATATATATATATATATATATATATATATATATATATATATATACACTAGCATTATTACCCGACCTAGTTTGGGGGTTGATTTAATGACATTTTTATGCTTATGAAGTGTAAGATAAATTAAATATGCAAAAATATAAATCATCGAAAAAAGGCCACAATAGAAATTTCTGAGAAGGTTAAATGATGGATGAGAGAATTTTAAATACGTGTTCGTAAATGCATAAGTATTGGATGAGAAATGTATTTTCATGGTTGTAATATGGATTGTTTTGTTTGGATTAATTAGTCAAAGAAAACTCTTTTTTGCGTAAGTTAATGAATTGTTATTTGTATAAAGTTACATCGTCAAAAAAGAAGAATAAAAACAGTGCAATTGTCGTATGTTTGTGTGGGCCGGGCGCTGTGAAGTGTGAGGTAGTAGTACGAATAATCCCCTAACCGAAATAGGGTGTCAGCGTCGGTATGGCTCCTCGCTAAGTAACGACATGTAAACTAGCCGGAGATTTTCATTTGCCTACGTACAATTATACATAGTAATAATCAGTTGCCGATACTTTTTTAAAAAACATTTTGATGCACAACCTTACTTAAACCACTGCCACGCACACAAATGCCTTTGTGTCTAGGTTCAGAAAAATCGGTCGTTTTCTAGTCTGTAACAAACGAACACACCCACACAGACAATGTTGTATATATATATATATATATATATATATATATATATATATATATATATATATATATATATATATATATATATATATGTATATATATATATATATGTGTGTGTGTATACACACATACATATATATATATATATATATATATATATATATATAGCTGTATCTGTGCACACGTTACTCTTACTTAGTACCGTTTTATGTGAAAAAAGATAAAACTATGTCACATATATTTCCCTATACATGGGGATAAACAATAATCTCGCTTTACTTTTTTTTCTGTTCAGATAAAGAAACTGTCTGGTGTCCCCATTCTAGAACATTCCGCATGCAATTGTCGATGTCGGAAGCAATCAGTTTTTAGATGTAAGCGAAGCAATTCAAAAGATTGTGTATACCTGAGCAATGTGCATTGTGATTGAAAACGCCAATCGATTTGGTATTGCCGACTGCTTCAATTGAAATCATAGGTGCCCAGGGAAGTCCTGGGAAAATTGTTGCTTTTATAATGTAGTTCGTTACTACTTTTCTGCAACCGGATGTCATTGAAAACCTAAAGCATGTTGATTATAGCAACAAGATAATTCGTAAACCAACTTCAACTGCAGTATATAGGATGGCATCCCAGATAAATCTGGAGGATTAAAAAAAAAAAATTCAACCAGACATCATATATATATATATTTATATATATGTATATATATATATATATATATATATATATATATACATATATATACATGTGTGTGTGTGTATAACTACTGCATGTACTCACATAAAATCAATATACGGAAGTATAGATTCATGCGTAAACTTTAAGTATTTACTTCAAAAGTGGTCAATACGTAGGTAGATTTAGTTAGTAATTTATTAAATATACATGGCGATTAAGCTATACGGAATATTCGGCGTTTAATCCACTCTAGGGATCATCAGTCTTATGCGCGAATGCTGTGGTTGTTTATCGTTTTTATATTGCCCTCTTCTGTTGACGATTTTAGTTAGCCAATCAGCTTTCTAGTATCCACCGCGCCCCTGCCTATCAGCCAACGGGCATGCATTTTATCGAACAAAGGATCTGTTTTGAAACTAGCTTAGTTGTTTAAGGCAGACGTTTTCTTTTATATATATATATATATATATATATATATATATATATATATATATATAAATATACATATGTATACATACATATATGCACACACATATACATATATACACATATATATGTGTGATCGTTTATGTATATTCATGTTTATTTAAAAAAACGAAGCAGATTCTCTTTGTAATACTGAGCTGCTAAATGAGAAATCCTCACAAGTTTTATTTTACGTGTAAATTTTGTGTTGTATCGATAACTCGATGGGAAAAAAATAATATTTAATCTGGGCTTAAGCAGTGTAAAAAGTATGTCGTGAAACAAAAAACAAAAAAAAACAATAAAACGAAATGGTTTTCTGTCAGGGCAAGGAAAATTCAAGGATACATTTAAGAATGGAAACCAATATACCTATTTCGGTACAGTAATCAGTTTTAGAGGGTTGCGTTAACGAATTATACTAAATACTGATGCATTCAATGATATTATGTATATTTGATGGAAAGTTATTTCCATAGAGGCTATACTCAGTTATTTTCATATAATCAAGACAGTTTAACTAAAACTATTTGAAATAAGTCAATGACTTCAGTTAATTTTTAAAATTAGCAAACGACACCGAAGAGATTAAATAGTCAGGGCGAGCACATGCATGCGCCCATGAGTGTCGCGCTTTGTATGTGTGCGCATGTATGTGACAATGCATAGCGTTCCTAATGTCTCATTAAAAAAAAACGAGGGGTAAAAAGGATTCAGAACGCCAAATGACAACGCGTCAGGTATTCTTGGAATATATTTACTTCGAAAAAATATTCAACTCATACAATAAATTTTGATTTTTAACTCAGCCTTCATAATAAACGGGCAAGTGAATTTTTCATTCAAATAGGTATCCAGAATGTAAAATATAATATCTAAAAATGGAAATATTAACATACGAGGGGTGTGCTATATGTAATGCCCCTGCCCCACTTCCAGTTTTCGGATCTACCGTAAATCGTGCATGTGCAATGAATTATATCTCTACGGGTTATGTGGCAAATTAGAGCTCTGTACTAATTGGGGTGTCTGTATAGCAGGTGTTTGCACGGAGTTAGGTGTGAAATGGAGCCTGTTAAATGTCGAGTAGTGATCCGGCTTTTGGAATTGTAAAGGACGCCCACAACAGAAGATTTATGATGAAATGAAAACAACTTATTGTGATAATGCCCCATCATATGACAAACATATCCGGAAGTCTGTAGAAACAGCTCCCAGATCTGGTCGCCCCCCCTTCTGCCATTGATGAGGCATTTGTCCGTCAAGGTGAGACTGCTATTTTGGAAGATCGGCGCAAGTCCAAGATTTAAAGATTAGTACAGGGTATGTATAAACTATCATTCATGACCATTTGCATATGCATACGGTGTCTACCAGATGGATTTCCAGGTTGCTCACACCCTCTATCTTTCACCACATTACCTCCATGAAGTTGTTTTTGAAAGGAAAGCGTTTCCCAGATGATACAGCCTGTATTTCTGAATGACGTCGTGTTTGGGGGGCCAACCTGGGGTGTTCAACAAAAAACGGTGTCCAGAGCTGCATCAAACGATGGGAGAAATACATACCTCTGGGTGTTTCCTATGTAGAGAAAGACTAATAACTGTGCCAAGGTTCGTTGCTCTACTGCTATTAAAAGTGGGCTAGGGGCATTATATATTTCACGCACCTCGTATATACTAGTTTATATATATATATAAATATATATATATATATATATATGATGAATATTCAATATTAAATTATATCTATTATATACGAACGTCACTGATTTTCCTTAGAACTTTGAAGTCTATGAAATCTATATATCTATAGTGGCATTCTGTGTGTGTGTGTGTGTGTGTGTGTGTGCCTGTGTGTGTACATTTTACCCCGTTTTCAGCCAGGGTATTGGATGTTATAGGGGTCAAAAATCAACGATTTTATATTTTAAAATCTTCAAAACTCCTCCGACAATTTTGTGACTTAAGATTCGAAATGAAGTGGAAAGTTACTTGGACATGTATCAAAGTATATAATTTGATTTGAACCCAAAATGTTCAGGGGTCAAAATAAGGGGAACATTTTTAAAAATATTGGCCTCTGCGTAGCTACCAGATTACTCTAAACATTTGAAATTTTACATAATGTGTTATTAGCAAAAGTTTTTCAATCGGTTTATGGCCGGATATTTGGATGCCAATGTGTTAAAGTACAAAATAGTTTTACTTTGCGGTCTCTAGCAGCACACTGTTTGGTTTAGATAATTTAAATTATGCATAAAGGGTAATTAGACATGCAGTCAGATTTGTAATCACGTTTTGCGAATACCTGGAAATTGTCCGATTGGTGGGAAATGTCTAACCTCAGAAATAGTGATAGAGATAAAAACCGATGATGCTAGGAAGATATATAATGGGGGCAACTGGTTGCGTGTTTAAGGAAAGATGTAGACACCCTGTAGTATCCCTTAAAAAGTAACCTGAGATAAAAACTAATAGAGAATGTGTTAACGATATCAGGGGGGGAGTATCAGAATCAGTATTAGAAATTAAAAGAGGAATACAACTGCATTATGGGATGTGGTTAGGGAACTTAAATAAAAAAATGGATAGGGGGATGACGTACAGCTCTGGGAAATCAAAAAGCTGCAATCTATGTTTATTGAAAGCCTTTTACATAGAGACTTCTAAAAAATAACATTCTGAATAAAATGCTTGATGCCATACAAGGTGTCTTCCCAGGAATAGGTTTCTGCTATCAAGCCTTAAATGTAAATGTGGTAAAACCTTTTACAACAAGGATCCTTGGATGCAAGGATGAATTTATAATGAACACTTACATAGCTGGGAATGATTCAATCTAAATAAAGGATTGAAATCTAATAAGCAATTGTAGTTTCTATTATTCTAATATGGGTAATAAAATATGAATAAAGTATAAAAGCTCAACAAAGACTGACACTTTTTTTCCATAAAGGTGAGCATTTTTTTTAGTCTTTACTTGGAGCAGTATTGATGGTGAAATTAGTGGTACCCTTTCCAGATCAATAAAACAACTTAATAATAAAGTAGCAATTATTATTTAAATCAAAAAATTAGCAAGTAGTGGATTTGAAGTTAATTTAATTGATTTAGTTTATCTGACATCTTAAGCTTGTTGAACACCTGTTGGTTTATTTAATCCTTGTTCTAAATGTTTTTATCAAAAAATGCAGGAAGAAAGTTGGGCCCAGGATGGACCCCTGAGGGACTCCAGCATTAATACCGAGAACTTCTGATTTCTGCCCATTTCTTATCGGAGTGAAGCACATGTAGCTATTAGGTGGTTTTGTTGTCAAAATAATAATTGGAGGATATATACTATTTTATTTAGGTTCCCAAGAACACAATACACGAATTGTAATTTTGATTTTGATGCCAGTAGTACCCCATGTAGATTATTAATAACAGATGTAGGTTAAATTCATGGGTAAATAATCAGTTTTAAGATTAAAATATACTTTATATTCTTAATTTGTTAAATAAGATATCGTAGCACTTTATGCATCTGTTTAATTAAATAAATTATTAAATCATAGAAGATTTCTAGCACTCACTAGACCTGAAACATCAAACGGACTTAGTTATCTCCCTTTTACTGTTATGGGTAATAATATAAACTTTCCTCCAACATAATCCATATACTAGCAGTTACCAACGTAATTGGATTATCTCCCTTCGTAATTGTTTTTTTTTCATAACAATATAGAACCATATTTAATCATAATGATAACTAATTTTAAAATATTAAATAATGGCACATAGAATAAAATGCTTAACTCGAAAGATTGTATGGGAATTAATAATTTATATAATGTATTCTTTTTCTTTATTCTCCTATGCAATAAAATATTAACCCTAAAATGGTTCTGTCATCTAAGTAATAAAACAATCGATTATTTGTAAACGTTGCTTGCCACTAATAAGCAAATGCGAAACAACAAAATTACCATTACGCTATTGAAACGTTGTTATTGGTCATATTATAAATATAGAAATAAAATTAAAATAAACTCTTTATAAATAAATTAATTATGTGAAATAAAGAAATATAGAAATCTAATTCAGGAATTCAATGAATGGGATATATAAAATAATGTAAAATGGCTACCGTTTTTGTGGAAACTTCTTATGACTTGGTTTTTAAATAAACATACGAAACTTAGGTGAGCTATTAATATTTGAATGGGCTTTTTTTCACGGAGGATGCCTCCAGGATAAATGTTTTTTCACAAAATTATTTTCCGTTTAGGGAATTTTCTGTCGAACTCGTATGGAAACAATTGTAACTTAAAATGAAATACACTTTCTGTTAGTATCAAAACATTTTTTGAAGTCTTGGTTTATATATATATATATATATATATATATATAAATATATATATATATATATATATATATATATATATATATATACATACATACACTCACGCATACACATATACAATGCGGTTAGTCGGCAGAAGAAAATATTCGAAAAGTAGTATCCTGGGGTGTTTAATATTTCTTTACAGGAGAGGGTCTGCAATAGTCAACAATAAAGTCACGAGAATACCTGACTGATAAGGCCAGCTTTCTATGTTATACATGAGTAGGGCATAAAGAACAGAGTACATACATACTCGTTTCTAAACGAGGAAAAATAATTTTGGAATGTTGTTTCCTTGAATGTTTTTCTTATTCTTAGACATATGTTGAGGATAGACGTACCGCTGTCCGTTTAAATTTCCGTGTTTGTCTTGCAGATTTTTATTTTATATAGTTCGGTTTCTAATCGATAATTGTTCAGGTGCGATAAGTTTTTATTCCGCTTTTCTGTATGGAATTGCATAATTCGCTGTTGGTTCAATATTGGAATACACACGCACATACAGATATATATATATATATATATATATATATATATATATATATATATATATATATATATATATATATATATATATATATATATATAAAGTTATGTGCAGGGCATAGGGTTCAAGTAAATACACTACATGAGATACAGAATTTTTAAAGAGGACCAATGAAATAAAAGCTGAATATAGTTTTCGTATTTATTTAACATATTTAACGAACAAAATTACTGAAATCAAACATTAAAAAAATTATTTGCAAAATTTATAGGTAAAAATGCATAATATTGTTTAAATTACTTTGATTTGTTAATTAAATATTTAACTTGAGTAAAGATAGACTGAATTACAGGTAAAGACTTGATAAATCTCTATTATTATAATGCAAAACTCTATATAAATAATTGAAGTATATTTTTATAACAGTATTGGAGAATTATCTCTGAATAAATTATCACGCTATCATTTAATGTATACACAGACACACACGCGCACACACCCACGCAGTCTCACACACACGCGTTTTTATAGTTGTTTTTATTAACAAACGGTGACATTTTTCCTGTATTTTGTATGCTTTGCGCTCTGATTTATACACACCCTCATAGCCAAACATAAACAAAACACACACACACACACACCCACACCCACACACACACACACACACACACACACATATATATATATATATATATATATATATATATATATATGTATATATATACGTATGCTCAGTAATTGGATTGACGAATTTGTGGGCGATTTAAGCTTTTCGTGAACACATATATTTAAATACATCGTCGGTTACTGGTTCTCCTTGAAAATCCTACTTATATTTCGGCTGGTAGCCACATTTTATACACGCTTTATCAACTTCGCATAATCGATGAGTTGCCGAATGATTAATCTATTTCATCAAGATCAATGTCTCTGCTTTCTGTTCAATAACGTATATCTAACCGATAAACTGTAAACAGAGACAATTTTCAGCATGAACAGAATAAAGATAATGCCCAATCATCGGAAATTGTTATTGCAATGCATCGACCCGCGAGATTGCTTACACACAAGCAAGAGAAGGGTTCTCTGCGAGCCAGGCGTTGATATTTTAGGACACAACCCAGCGATAATTTAAAAAATACGGTTTTCGTTCTGCTAGATCTACAAATGTGCTTATAGTTATATCTCATAGGATTAGCAAATCTCTCGACTGAGGCTACATTTCTAGGGCAAATGATGTTGACATATCGAATCCTTTGATAACGTATGGCATAAAGGTTTACTTCACAAGGTCTCCAGCTACGGTAAAGCTGGAAACGTCATCTCAATTATTAAAGTCTTTCTTTCTGACAGCTTCATTAGAGTAGCGATTGATGGGCAGAAATCAGAAGTTCTCGGTATTAATGCTGGAGTCCCTCAGGGGTCCATCCTGGGCCCAACTTTCTTCCTGATCTACATTAATGATCTTACTAATCACATCCTTACATCATTTGTAGACATTTATACTGATGACACTGCTATCTATTGTAGCACATCTAAGGTCCTAAACGCCCAAGTTCTCTCTGAATCTCTTTCCTCTGCTCTTGAGCAAGTGGTACAATGGGAAAGAGGTCGTTTGTTACTTTTAATGCATCTAACACCAAGCTTTTATCTTTACATCATCAACGCTCTGATCCTCATCTGGCATCAATTGAAAAGAATGGCTCTAGTCTTCTTATGTTTTGACAAGCTTCTGGGCTTGATATTTACTCCTGATCCTTAATGGAACACATACATTAAATCCATTAACAAGGCCGCTGGAAAAATTCTGGGATACTTCTATCGATCCAGTAGATTCCTCACTTCTGATGCAATTCTCTATCTATATTAGAGCCAGGTGCGTGCATGTATTGGGTACTGTTTCAACATCTGGGCAGGATCTGTAAGAAAGGACTTATCCTGGCTTGTTCAAAATATATTTCGTAGCCTCGTAGGAGACGCAATTTTCTCTTCCCTGCAACCTCTTTCTCATAGAAAAGGCGTTGCACGTTTATCTCTGCTTTATTGTTATTTTCATGGCAAGTGCTTGGACGAGCTCCAATCTATGGTCTCACTCGCCAAACTTTCACAAGAAGCACCCGTCTAGCAGAAAACAATATCACTAATGTCCCCCACTCTTTATCTGTGTCTAAACATAAATGTAGATTCCATGATCAAAGCTTCTTTCTTAGAACTGCACACCTATGGAATTATCTTCCGTTTTCCTGTTTTCCAGCTGACTACAATATAGCTGTCTTCAAGTTTAACGTAAACGAACTTTTGATGAACCGTTCTATATAAGTTAACAAATTTACCGAATTTCCATTGTTAACGATTACTACATTGAACATTTTCTACTGTACGCTCTTTAACCATTATCCATGAGTCGACTCTTGAACTTGATAAGTGGTAATGCCTATGTAAAAAAAAAAAAAACAATCTTTAAAATGGTTGATCATTATCTATTAGGCACAGTTTCGCAGGGTAATAACAGTGACATATTTACATAACATGTGCTTCGATTTGGGGTTATGACTATAAAATAATAAATATCAAATTATCGATTATGTAAAAAAAAAAAGTGTTTGATTGCTAAAGAAAGATACAATTTACCACATATATTTTAAAAAGGTGGTCATTTCCTATGAGCTAAAATAAAGGATATATACGATTCATATTTTTCGTACATTCCAATATATATATATATATATATATATATATATATATGTATATGTATATATATATATATATGTATATATATATATATATATATATATATATATATATATATATATATATATATATAGGAAATTTATTACTGTGAGTCTACGATTTTCCATTCTCATTTGATATTATAACTTAGTCCATCCATGAATTCTGACGATGCTAGTTGGATATTTCCTCTCCTTGAGGATCTTGCTCTAGCTGAAACAATATGTAAAATCATTCTGGACTCACAGTAATACATTTCCTATATACTGCTCTTGCTACACATTGAGCAGTCTAGTCCGTTTTTTTCACCACTGGTAAAGCAATAAATACACACACACACACACCCATATATATATATATATATATATATATATATATATATATATATATATGTATATATATATATATATATATATATATATAGCGTTTTTCCAGCGCAACGGCCAACTAGCACCGAGTGTGTGTGTGTGTGTGTGTGTGTGTGTGTGTGTGTGTGTGTGTGTGTGTGTGTGTGTGTGTGTGTGTGTGTGTGTGTTGGAAAGGGCTCCCGTAAGCCGTGGTGAAGGCAACCTTTCTCGGAGAAGCAAAGCTCTGATTTAAAACAACCATAAAGCGAGAGATCAATACTCGCATTAAGCTGGTCTGCAGTTTACTTTGTTGCTGGCTACATTGCTTTCGCTTGTTGCTGGATCTCAACATTTTGGACCGAGAGAGAGAGAGAGAGAGAGAGAGATTAGCTCTCTTACAAAGCTACGGCAGTAACATCATATTTGTATAGATACTCCCTCAGGCATTTGGGCTCATGGATGTTAAGTGTATTAAGGATTGGCACTCGTCCGACAAGAAGTTGCTATCATATATATGTATATATATATATATATATATATATATATATATATATATATATATATATATATATATATAAATATATAAACGCAAAAGATAACATAGATTATTTAATAAGATTCTGCACAATTACACAAGCATTGGCATATATCATAAAATATAAGGCCCACTCACCATAGAAAATTATAAACACTATTACTGTCGTACCGATACGGATTAATTGCTGTAGTGAAACTGAGAGACAGCCGACGACTGCGAATATCATATACAATATATACGAGGAATCAATAATGATATACACGGTTGTTAACATTACATACACAATCATTTTTCTTTACACGGTGGTCACCACTTATCAAGGCTCGGAAGCCACCCAGGGATAAGGGTTATTGCAAGTACAGTACGTAAGTTTTGAGATTTGATGAAGTGTTTACTTAAGAGGGCGGGTCATTAGGAATTTGTTAACGTTGGACTTGAATACATCCAAGTTGTAGTCAGGTTGAAAGCAGGCAGACGGTACATAGTTCCACAGGCGTGCAGTTCTCAGAAAGAAGCTTTGTTCATGGAATCCACGTTTTGATTTAGGCACAGATAAAGAGTGGGGGAAATTTTCACAGTGGATACAGTTAGACGGGTGTTTTTCGTGAAAGATTGGCGAGGGGGGCCAAACATTTCAGTTCAAACGAGCACCTGCCGTAGAAATAACGATAACACAAGGATAGGCTCGCAACGTCTCTTCTGTGGGAGAGAGGTTGCAGGGTAGAGAAAAGGGCATCCCCCACTAAGCCACGAAGTCTATTTTGTACTCTGTCTTTAGCAGGAGGCTTATTGGTCTGTACTGAGAGGGAGATGACTCATCACCTGAATTCCTAAATACAGGGCATACTGATGAGGTTTTCCAGGGAGTCGGAAAGCACTTCTCCTTAAGGCAACGCTTAAACAGTTTCGTAAGTATGGGAACAAATTCTGGAGTAAACTTTTTAACAGTATAATTGGGATGCCGTCAGGGCCAGTTGCTTTACTAGAATGAAGGTGCTTGATTAGCTTGTCGACCTCATGCACAGATATTTGTATGTTACTTAGCGTGTTATGTGTTATAGGAGGAAATATGGGGAGTTGATGGCCTTCGTCGCATAGGGTAGAATAAGCTGCAAAGTCCTTGGCAAATAGTTTGGCCTTGTCTG
The DNA here is from genome assembly GCF_053919585.1 of Euprymna scolopes. NCBI lineage: Eukaryota > Metazoa > Mollusca > Cephalopoda > Sepiida > Sepiolidae > Euprymna > Euprymna scolopes. The sequence continues at coordinate 22,572,674 of NC_136485.1, forward strand.
ATGCTGACGAGATGACCTCTGGTCCATTGATAATGGTTGGGATAGAACGCACACTTCTGTTCAGGATCCTATTTGTTATTTGCCAAAACTGGTGGGAACCTAGCCGCTGATCAGCTACTTTGGATTTAACCGACTGGGAATATAGCTCTCTTGCATCATTAATTTTACACGTTCTTGAAATAAAGTGCCCCGTATTCAATTACTTTGTCAACTAGGAGAAGCAAAGCTATTAGTAAATTACTCCATTCCCGTGTATATGGCGATCTAAAATGGTATGAGATTTACATATTTACTTTGATGACTCAAAAATTTCGAATCCTTCTTTTTATGCTGCTATCGTGCCACGTGAAAATGTTAATGACATTGTTATCAATTAATTAAAGCATTCTTGACCGAAAATCTCATTTTTTCTATTGCAAATACTGACGCTGTGAGATAACAACCTTATCATGGGCGAGCGTCCGCGTTCGGGCAAGTTAGTGAATTCTTGGCGAAGGTGAATTTAGAAAGGCGGTGATTATATAAAGTTAATAGCACAACCGTAAGCTTGTTTTAATAGTACTACTCCAGCCTTAGTACAGCTCTTAGATTTTGAGAGAAAATTAACTGCCTTTACTTTGTGAACAACCCTTTTATGGGCGAACATTCGTCTTTTATTATTGGCCAAAGCTGATGAAAATAAGAAGCTTGTGAATATAAAAAAATAAATAAATTGTGGAGCTCAAAACGTTCGCTTGTTAAAAAAAGTTTTAGTGAAGACCCAATCTTGGTATCTCACTGTCTCGCTACTGATGCAATTCTCTATCTATATAAAAAGTCAAGTACGTCTAAGGATTGAGTACTGCTGCCACATCTGACCTGCAGCTGATAAAAACAGGCTATTCTGCCTTGAGAGAGTAAAAAGTAGACTTCGTGGCTTAGTGGGGAAGCCCTTTTCTCTTCCCTGCAACCTCCCTCCCAGTTTCGAGCCTATCTTTGTTTTATCGTTATTTCTATGGGAATTGCTCGTCTGAGCGCCAATCTCTAGTCTGCTCTTCCCAATCCTTCACGAAAAACACCCGTCTAGCTGAAACTACTGTCAGTAATTTTCCCCACTCTTTATCTGTGCCTACATCAAAACGTAGATTCCATGAACAAAGCTTCTTTCTTAGAACTGAACGCCTGTGAAACTCTTCCGCTTGGCTGTTTCTCACCTGACTTAAACTCGGATATCTTCATGTTCAACGTGAACAAATTCATTTTGAACCGCACCCTTAAGTAATGCCACTTTATCAAATCTCCAATACAACCGAATGCTACAACACTATCCCATTGATTACTGTACACCCAATAACCCTTATCACCGACTGGCTTCTGGACCTTTATAAGTGGTTACCTCCATGTAAAAAAAAAATCCCTTGTTTTTCATTTACATCAGAGTAGATTATTATTTACTGTAAACAATATGCTTCAGCAATTGAAAGCAGTAGCAGAGTGTGGACGACCATATTCAAATATGTAGCGTTGCGTTTACTGACGACACTGTAAAAATGAAATAGTCCTATGAAAAGAGTTCATCACGTTAGAGTAGTTTTAGAAAATAGATGTTAGAAGAAAGTGCAACGATTATGTTTTATTTTAGAAAGCTCTCGTAAATACATTTAATTGTGTTTGGTTATTACACAAAATAAACGTATATTACGGTGGGTATATATAAATATCTTCCAAAATGACGTACATGTTTAATAGTGGTATTTATATTGTATATGTATATTTATGTACGTTTATATACGTGTGTGTATATACGTCGTTTAATTTATTGATCGTCTAGTTGGTATATTTTAACATTTATGCAAAAGGAGATGATAAACGGGAGGTATCCGAACAGGTGAAGACAACCAGTTTTTTTTAACAGCTGAAAATAACACAACACCTACATGGATTATACGCGAACATTTATTTTCATGATTCTGGCCGGTATCTTCAGAGATTACAACGTCTTAACATTTTGGCTGGCTGAGAAAATGCTGCTCCCTGCGTCCGGGAGAGCAGACTCCTTCCTTGAGTCGGCCCTACTCTCTGATTTTCAGCTGACGATTGTCGTGTCTCCCCAAATCTATATATCATCACGTGTCTAAGACCCCCATCCGCTTACGTATCATAACTCTGATTATTTGTTATCCAAACAAAAATTATGTCTCCTTGCATTTTTTGTTGTTTTTATGTCAGCTGTTAGTCCCCTTTTTCCCAATCTAATTGTTTATTTTTTCTAATAATAATAATAATAATAATAATTATAATAATAATAATAATAATAATAATAATAATAATAATAATCGACCGAGCGACCCGCCATCGCTCGAATAACTTGTTATTGTTAATAATAATAATAATAATAATAATAATAATAATAATAATAATAATAATAAAAGTAATAATGATTCTTATAATATTAATAATGTTTGACCCTTTACTCTTCCTTCCACAGTTAACACCGATACTGCGCTACGATCATCAGGGTAATAACATTACACTCATGCTGATACAAAATATTCACAACACTACATGAAAGGCTAATTCATTACTAGAAAATGATGTATCAACGAACCAGAGAGGACAAGATATCTTATGGTTTACAAGAAAGGAAAACATGAACAGTAGGTATGCTTTATCGTTGCAGTAGGTCATAGAGTAGAACTTACGAAGAGAGAAAAGCGGAAGAAATACACAGAACATGACGTAGAGTTGAAGAGGATATTGAAGATTAAGAATCTCAGATTAACACGGAGAATTATGAGAAGACTTAGAATAATAGCGAAAAACTTGGAAAAAATTAAATCATAGAAAGGGTCGAGTAAATAGAACGCACAATAATAACAAAAACCTTTGCAATATATAAAGAAACCCCTTGAGGATTGAAATTACAACACATAAGCTATAAGTAAAAGTCCAAAGTATAGACTTTGCTATGAATGCTAAACACTATTAAACACCACACTGAACTATCAAATTGAAATTGTATACTTGCCAACTAACTTTGTGAAATTCTTCCCCTTTTTATTTATTTAGTGTCACCATACTCTGATGCCACAGCAAATAAATCGGGAGGGGTAAAGATGATAGAGCAACAAAACCGAAGAGAAAGCACTAAGTTGACCTCCGTTGGGCGATTCAAAAGAAGTAGAACTTTAGTATATTTATTATAAGACCAATCGTTCTTTCCTGTGAGAAATCAATAACACACGGCCATTGCAATAACGCAACTAATTATACATAGGTTATTGACAGTTGGGATGAGTACCTGATAACCGGAAGGAGTCGCTGTCACTTTGACTCCAGTGAAAACTAGTTTGTTCTTCTTTCCAAAGAGAATGCTTTGATGAGAGTTCGCGTAAAATCGAAGTGAGTAATAACAATAATAATAGTAATAGTAGTAATAATAAAAATAACAATAATAATAGTAATAGTAATAATAGTAATAGTAATAATAATATTAATAATAATATTAATAATGATAGTAATAAAAATAGTAATAAAAATAGTAATAATAATAGTAATAATAATAGTAATAATAATAGTAACAGTAATAATAATAATAGTAATATAATAATAGTAATAGTTATAATAATAATAATAGTAATTATAGTAATAATAATAAGAAGAAGAAGAAAAGGAAGAAATATAAGCAGAATAGTTATAATAAAAATAATAAGTGAAGAAAAATACAATAATAATATCAATAACAACACTAAGTAGTAGTAGTAGTAGTAGTAGTAGTTGTAGTAGTAGTAGTTGTAGTAGTAGTAGTAGTAGAAACAGAAGAAAACTAAGAAAAATGAAAAGGAGGCGAACAGATATTATAAAAAAAAATGGACAGAAAACTGCATGGAAGACGCAAAACTGTTAAAAATATACGATACAGAGATGTAGATAGTTATATCAACATTTAAAATGGACGGTACCGCATGCATCGATATTTGAATAAAGTAGGAAATAAAATGTGCATAATATAAGCACACTTACCCGCGTTTATTGATAAGAATGACACTATATAATGGCAGAGACCTGTATACAGGGTGAGCCCCCCCTAAAAAAACGGCCCAACTATAATTAGGCCCTGTTTCTTAGTATGTTATCCGAATGTAATGAAGCCTTGGCCATAAATAGTTTATTATATTTAAAACATCACACCATAACACTTGGGTGTGTGAATTTTTTTTCTCCGTTGACTGTAAACTGCTCAGAAACAAAATTGAATGTCCTCTGTTTTTTTTGTTTTTTTTTTGGTAACGCTGTATATATTTAAAAGAACAAATAGAACTTTAATCAGAGCTAGCAGGGGTGCCCGGCGTTGCTCGGGTGTTTAGAGGTGTATGCTGTGCAAAAAAAGCAAAAAAACAAAAAAAATGGTTAATTGTCAAAAACCAAATATATAACAAATACATGTTATCAAAGGCAAGATAAGTTACTTTTCTACCTAACTGGATATATTTTTCGTATTTTTATTCAATGTAACATGTTTATTCAGCTCGAAAACATACAGTGTTTACCGATGTATTGGAAAATTCAAGATGGCGTCTTAGTCCATCTTTAAAACGGTAAGTTTGGGAAAAGGTGTTATAAATAAACACTGAATAAAATACTGTTAAAAACTTGCTCAATATGTTACCGTGACATAGGTTGACATATATTCGGCGGGTTTTTAATAGTATTATCTAGTTTTTTTTTATTTATAACACCTTTTCCCATACTAACCGTGTTAAAGAGGGAGTGATGCGCAATCTTGAATTTTCCAATACATCGGTAAACACCGTATGGTTTTCGAGCTGAATAAACATGTTACATTGAATAAAAACACGAAAAATATATCCAGTTTGGTAGAAAAGTAACTTATCTTGCCTTTGATAACATGTATTTGTTATATATTTGGTTTTTGACAACTTTTTCGAATCTATGTGTACAGTAATACAAACCCGTTTTTCGAGCTGAATAAATATGTTACATTGAATAAAAACACGAAAAATATATCCAGTTTGGTAGAAAAGTAACTTATCTTGCCTTTGATAACATGTGTTTGTTATATATTTGGTTTTTGACAACTTTTTCGAATCTATGTGTACAGTAATACAAACCCGAAATGAATTTAAGACCACGAGTGAAATGAGAAAACGAAGAAAATCACATTTACTGTGTGTGTTTACTGTTTATGTAAGTCAGCGGGTTTGGTTGCCATAACAACGTGACGGTAGTGAACGTGTGGGTGTGCGTGTGTGCGTGTGTGCTTGCTAGTACTAATATTAAGTTTGTCGGAGCGTTTGATTTCGTGTAGTTTAGTTTCGTATATAAGTTTCGTATTTTTTTAATTTGTGAATAACAAGTTATTAAAAAATTAAACCCTTCCAAGACGGACAATAAATAAAGCCATAATATTTTATAGCAAAGGTAAGAGCGTAGAAACCATTGTTTTTAGGAGATTTGATTATTGGATTAACCAATCAGAAATCGTCTGTGGCACACACATCTCTGTTTTTATAGAGATATAGATAGATAGATAGATAGATAGATATAGATAGAAGATAGATAGATAGATAGATAGATGGATAGATAGATTACTCAAGAGCTCATGAAAACACGAGGAACAAAGCGACAATGCATATTTTCCAGAACATGAGCACATGTAAATTTTATCGATATATATATATATATATATATATATATATATATATATATATATATATATGTATATATACATATATATATATATATGTATATATATATATATATATATATATATATATACTCGGGTTTTTTATTCAAAAGAATTGGACTAGTGAATTCAACGAGGTTGTTGGATAGTGCTCAATAAAAAGAGCTGATAATACTTGTTTATTGTTATATAAACATGCTCACATCCCGCTGCTACAAATAGCCACTTGTTTCAATCAAACAACAGATATCATCAGGCATCGACTTGGCTATTCAAATGTTCAATGAATAATCATTTATTCATTGAACATTTGAATAGTCAAGTCGCTGCCTGTCAAGTGGCTATTTGCAGCAGCGGGATGTGAGCATGTTTATATAACAATAAACAAGTATATATATATATATATATATATATATATATATATATATATATATATATATATATATGCAAAAGTAAATGATCGAAGAAGTTAATAAAACCAATAAACCTCTAAATAATAGAAAGTAGAATGTATGCGGCTATGTATCTTTGAAAAATTGGTGCTACTCAAACTAAAACAACCACTTGTCTAATGAAAAGTAGGGTATGCTGAGGGAAAATCGCATTTATCGATGAAATATACTTTAAACATTACTTTAAACCTTGACAAGAAAATACATACTAATATCTTCCCCCCAATCATACGTTTGTATCCTCACTCTGCTAAGGGGCTATATACGCATGTAATCTGGTATTTCTATTGTAGTAAATTCTTCTCTAAGAGGTAAATTTTATTTTGGTAATCCCGGGTACAATTCAATCATAATAAATATCTATTATTATACAAAGACAGTTTTTTTTTTAACATTCATCCTGTTAATTTGTCACATACGGTTTAAAAACGTATTCCACTTTTAAATATGAGTCTTAGTTCCTGTTATCACATTCCTTGGAAGTCATATTATAACACCCGTGATTGTTGATGATCTGATTTTTTAAACACCAAAAACTTACTAAATTTAATCTGTATCCTTTTATATTCCAGAGGAACATGTGACACACTGATTTAGTCTAATCGCAATTAGGCAGCTGTCAAACACGAGGTTATAGTTCTCGCTAACTTTATGCTGTCGACCCACTAGTGCTGGCATCGGTAGATGCTTATAACGGACTACTGCCATTAAAGTGAGAAATCGGGCATACATAACTCCACACCGACTTTCGCGATTACCTAAAAATTGTACTTAACTCAGATATCTGGTCTGAATTTCGACCCGAAAATCTCGTCAGATATTTTCTAATCCATATAATTATTTTAATATCCGTATAAGGCAGACAAATTCATTCATTTTAAATGAGTCTACTCGAATTGTGCCAAATAAATGTACATATCACCGTTTTGATTTGCTATGTTCAAATAGATGTTCAATTATAGAAGACATTATTCGTGAGGCAATCGGTTTTCTCTACAATGACAACTGCTGTAACGCATGAGATCTGCACCTAGACGTTCTTGTGTAAAATCACCCCCTATTTCAGCGTCACGAGGCTAGGCCTATTGTGTGATATTTTGTCATAATATAATTTACCTGACTTAAAACCATCAGAAGTAAAACCCCGTTCTAATTTCGTCATATATAACTGTTATGTGTGAGTAACTTTTGCGCATTTCTAATTAATGTTCTTGTCAGATCTTGCCCCAAAATAATTTTAAAATTGGCCACGTTTATTGAAATATAATCTACGATGCTCTCAGTCAACTTAAAATTAAAACGAGGCATTTAAGTATGGAGCATTTTTAAAAATGCCTTTAGATAATAGCGCAAGTCGAATGCGTGTAAATTCTAATAAAACTTCAAATTCGGAATTTTTAAAAAGGCTACTTAATAATGTTGCACGCATGGTATATTGCACAGGCTTTAATATATAAATAACTTAGATTATATTTCTATACTAAATTTATAACGATTATTTGACTTTATGCAATCCTAAAAAATAGCTTAAGTCAAAGAGCTCATATGAATTGAAAACTACATCCCAATGAAGAGTAAACCAAATTAAACCTATTTAGACGTTGTTACTCGTATCTGCTGTGCACCACAAAATAGTGAAAATATATAATCATGATCGTAGCCAACCACAAAGTATTCATCCTGCGTGTTCTACTACCTGCTCGCCTGTGCCGATAGTTGGATTTAAGTAAATGCGTATTATCTTTCTTTTATCCTTAATAAAATATGTAGAATAACACGCATCGAACGTGTTTTCTCGATAGATTTGTTGCAGATTTCTATAGCTGTTAATATGCACGTTTTTTTTTTTATTGCAGAATCTAGACGAACCTGCACGGATTATATTTTTTACATGTTGCAAAATTCTTTTTAATGCCTTTTACGAAACTGCCCGAATATTAAGGGATGGTCATCGGCAAAAATAGTAAACTACGGTTGTTGTTGATGACCTCTGTCGTTCCTGAACAATTACGCTAACTGGCGGCTATGGCTAGAATGTCATAATCTAGCTTTCACGGTAAGTACTCTCTGAATCTAAGAAACGCACTTAAGGGAACGGGTAAATCAGTATTAATTAATAAAATTACGAAAAACGTTCATTAATATAATAATAGAAAGTAAAAACAGAAGTTTTATGCTCACAGTTTAAAGTTATCGAAATCAGTGGTAGTAGTCTTAGCTGTTCAATTTGTTCTACCAGTTTTCCTGTTATTTTCAACTCTTTCACTAAGAATATTAAATGGGTTTCCAGTCTGATATTGACTTATATTAATCAATTACAAATTATAATAACAATCACGCCTTTTTTTCTGTTGAATTCTATGAGTATTGTCATGTTAAGAACGGCATTTGGTAAATACTTCCAAAACTCCACATGATTCGAACGGCTTTCGGAAGGTCACCCCCCCCCAATCTCGCCAACCTCTTGGAACAGTGTTCGGAATAGACACCCACAATATCACCAAGTTTAAGACGGTTGTCGGAGTAGACACCCACCTTTGGGGGCAGGAGGTGAGGAAATGATTCTTCCAAATGTTACTGTTGTAACTGATGTCCGCATCCCCACGTGCACGTACGGAACGACAAAATAAAATGATGGGGGTTTCGGTAGTTGAGAAGTAGAATTGTTTTTTTCGTGCGTGCGTACGAACCTGATAGCCAGTGTTCTTTAAATGTACTTGTCTCCGCAAAATTATAATGAGATTTTCTTAATCAGCATAGAGAAAACCATATACAATCTTTATAGTCGTCATTTTACAGAAAAATGTGGAGGCGGACCTAATGCAAAAATAAACTCTCACCTATACAAAAAAAGTTTTTTCTGTACCACATGTATGCGAAATTTATTTTCGCGACCTGTAAAACACACACTGTGTCCACGTCTGTCCTCTGCCATTAAGTAACTATTTATTATTATTATTATTATTATTATTATTATTATTATTATTATTATTATTATTATTAATTTTTTGGAACATTAAATTACTGAAATTTTACGAAATCTTATTTCGTTTTTTTACAATACCACCAAAATAAACTATCGTATTTTATAAACATAAATGGCAAAATAATTTCACATACAGCAGCACACCTACTCGCACACGGATACACTTGCACATAAAAAAAACTATCATATTAAAAGTGTTCTAATTAAAAAAATAATAACGTATTGAACGGATAAAATGAGTGCATCCTAAACACAACTAAAATAATAAGTAACCGTTTTTTACAAGTATTAAACGCTAAATGATTTACTCTTCTTACCTATCTGGATTAGTTGTTCGTCGCGGTTTATTTAAACGCTGTTCGTAAGTTCGAAAACTATAAGCGTTATTTATGTTTTTTTATGGAATCGTTCTTTTCGGGAATGTTTAAAGGTATTTATTTTATAAATCACCGATTTAACTTATTTTCATTGTTGGATTCTTGTATTTTCGTTGTGATTTTGAGGAAACATGGAATGTTTTTCTGTACCGAAATGTAACGAATTATTTTTATTTGTGAATATCTTATTTTTCGCATAATAAATGATGCTAAAGATTTCAAGGATTTGCCTGTTTTTTACTGGTTTTCTTGTTATTTTTTTAACCTAATGTATTCCATGCGTTTTTGTCAGTATCTACCTCTTTCACAAGTGTTATAATGCTTAATAGGTATTTTTTGCTAATAATTGCGTTGTAAAATGGTAATTGCAGGCCGCACCCGGCAAAAGACGTAGTTAGTAAAAATAAGCAGTAAAATGTCTTTTTTTCTTCCAAAGAAGTTTATAAACTTGATGTCACGTGTGCTGGAAGAGAGAAGTGCGTTTAACTGTCATTGTAAAAAACTAAATATCTTGAGTAGGTCAGTTTAAGACCTAGTGGCATAAAGTATTAGCAGTACTGAGATAATAACGGCGTTTATCTAAATGACCGAGAAATCGTCTGATTAGTTTATCTGATGGAGAAATAGAAAAAAAGACAAAACGTAGGGTTGATTATGTATACAACCGAGAAGTCAGCGACGTATTGAAGTGATTCAGAAATGTAATTATAATCGAACCTATTGTAATGTGCTGCATTAAAAATATAGTACATTAATGTCTAATTACATGTAATGTATTTGCCAGTTTATGTAAGAGTAAACGCTGTTTTTATGTATATGTAACAATGTCGGGCATCTAAATATATTTGCAGGTTACAACATAAACATTTTAGCAATCGTTCGTTTATGAAGTGTTATAAGTGTATTCTAGATTATGAGATTGTGGGAATAATGAGAGCGCAGCGAATCGGATTGATCGTTGGAGATAGTTCATTATTTAGAGAGTAGAAAATGGAAAGTGAATATTTTACGTCTATGTGATAGCCGGCTAAACAATGTAGATGTAATAACCAGTCATAGGATGTGCAAGTTAATCGTACCCTGGAGTCAACTGGTACCAGCCAGAGCACTAAGTAATAATGAGAGAGAAAATAGCAACTCCATCTTCTCTAAATGTGTCGATGCTTATTGGATGTAATGTACCCTTTTATTATGACGAGTGAATGGAGATGGAATATTGGTCTTGGGCTACATGAGATAGTGGCTATAAGGTTAGATGCATTGAATTGAGTGTTTGCATCTATTTTGAAAAAGCCTAAACTATTTTGGGCCAGGGGAATTTCTTCAATCATTTACTTATATAGTAGTGTACATACAGTTTAGGATAATATATATATATATATATATATATATATATATATATATATAACACAGGCGCATACGCCCCCACACACATATATATGTATATATATATATATATATATATATATATATATATATATATATATATATATTAGTTTCTGTGTTTTTTCTTCACTTTTGTATTAATATACAACTTCATACAACATTTTCATACAACTATTTTGATATTAACAATAGTAATGACAGACTAGTAGTATACACTCTTATTGTGGTATCTATTCTTTTCTAGATAAACGAATCCGAAGAGCTTATTTAAGATTATACACCCCTATTTGTATTTGCGTTCTTACTTTTGGTTTAAACCTTAAATGTAAACTGACAGTCAAATTTCAAAGTAATTAACACATGGTTTATCTCAGAGGATATTGTCATAACATTATAGAAAAGGAGTGTACAATTTACAATGAGATATTTCCTTTAAACACTTTGACCAAACATGATACAGGCTAATGCGTGTCTATACTGTCACTGAAGTTAATACCAATCGGTACCATATTTGATATTTGAAGAAAGGATTGATAGCGTTTTAACCTTTCTTCAATAACTGGGAGTTTACATCGAAAATAATTCTGTGTGTCTTTTGATTTTCGATACATTTGCATACGCAAGCAATTAGCTTCGGTTGTCGTGATGTAGAAATGATGACAACCAATAACATACCCCGAGATTTATACCGTGATATATCACATTGTTGACACGCGCAAACTGTTCAGATGCGGTGTAATGTAACACATGTATAATTAAACGTGGCCGCGATGTCAACACTCATTGATCAAAACTAACACCCTTTGACAGTCATATCTCTAGTATGATATAATCGTAATAGATGTTGACACGTATTCTACAAAGCTAAATGCAATTAACATTGAAATGAGAAATTACACCCGAAAAAAAAACTTTCAAAAATATACGATATACTTAATATACATATAAAGGAAAAAGGTGTATTGTCTTAGAACATAGTTAAGCAGTTATATATGCCCCAACTATGTAAATGAGAAAGTGCATTAAAGCAATAGAACACGTCTGTACATGGCATGCGATGACTCCACAAAGGTACTTTAAAATCATACCTGGTGCATTAATAACTTTTTTCTTACCGAATAAAGAATATGTATATATATATATATATATATATATATATATATATATATATATATATATATATATATATATATATGTGTGTGTGTGTGTGTGTGTGTATACTTTTTGAATTTTGTTTGGAAAGATATTAAATACGATCTTTCTTCGGAACTAGTTACTGAATTATACTTACTGAATTAATAAAGTATTAATGTAATCATTATTTTCATTGGATCTCTTGATATATTTCACATGTATCTGTAGATTCATTTTAAAGGAAATATTGTATAGTTGGTTTAGCAAACAAGTTCCTATATGTAAAATTCTTTATATCTTTTAATATACACACACACACACGCACATATATATATATATATATATGTAAATATATATATATATATATATATATATACATGTGTATGTACCTATGTACATTTATAAATATATATATATATATGCATGTATATATACACATATATCTATCTGTCTGCATATCTATGTTTATCTCTCTCTCTCTCTCTCTCTCTCTCTATATATATATATATATATATATATATATATATATATATATATATATATATATATATATATATATATAAATAATTAATTGATTTTTTCCTCCGTGGCAAGATTCAGCAGGAGCTCTTCTCCGGTGCCCTCCTATTTACTGTAATGTTCTGTTTTGCCTCTTCCCTGGGATTGCCAGCTGTTTCATGAGAACGCAGACAAGGCTACAAATCCCCTTGTGCCCACGTTAATTGCGAAGTCACTGGCACCGATTCCAGTATCTCTCAGGTCGCTGGTTAAAACATTATATATTTCAGACTTGGATACAAGGGCCTCATCTATCCTGTACTCATATAGCACTGTTAGTTCATTCACAAATATTTTTGCTGCCTGAGAGTTGAGCACTAATTCTGGGCCTTATCTAGTTTTGCTGATGATTGTGGGCAGTGTTTGAACTGTGGCAGATCTGCACAAAACACCCAATCATCGGCTGTATTCAAAAGATTTTGTTCGCAGGGTTTCGCCATTATTTTGGATTTTGGCCAGATGTCTGTGCCTTCTGCTGCGTAGAACTTGCTGCTGATTCTGTGGGTTTGCATTGAACTGTACACCAACTAATTCTATCAGCACTTAGTTGTGTCACAGCCTGTATATTTCTTGTGACAAAGCTGTTTTTGAGCTAGGTACCTGTTTACAGTTTCTTTTCTTTGCAGAGTGTGCACGTAGGGTCTTCAACAAGGTTTACATTAGATGGCAGGAGGTCCTACACAGATCTGGTCATGAAACTTACTCTGAGGCATGTTTTGTGACACATATAATTCAAAATGAGTCTTCATTGGAGCGCACTTTCCCATACTGTCCACTGACCTTGCTGAGTTTGTTTCCCTGCTTTCTGGAGCCCTGCATTGTCTTCTTTTTTCCAAATCTATAAATCAGTAGACCCTTTTTCGCTTTCCCTAATGTCTTGAACAACCATTTCATTTTGGATGATCCGAGACCCTACCCTGTCTTTTGTCGTGGGATCTTCCACTATCTCCCTAATCCTTATGCGTTCCTCACCGATTCGACAGATTCTCTTACCTTTTCTTGCCAATCTACAGATCTTGTTTGACAGATTTTACAAATGGATCATTTTTGCCTTCCAGCATGCAGAGTAATCAAGCATGTCATACTTTATATTATTTGAGGATTAATTCAAAACGACTTTCAGTTTTGATTGGTTATAGCTGAATGCGATGTATTTGAGAAATTGTGGGTCCCCAAGTAATTTCTTTGGGTAGTTGTTGAACTTTGCTCCGATTGCTTCCATTGTAGTTTTGCATACGGGTAGATAACTTTCTTTATATCTCTTCATGTATATATATATATATATATATATATATATATATATACATATATACACGTATAAACACACACACGTATATGCATATATAGAACCACCTATACATATGTGTGTATATATATTTATATATGTATATATATATATATATATATATATATATATATATATATATACATATATATTATAAAAAGAGAAAAAGAGTAAGGGAAAGTGAGAATCAGGTAAACTGCGAGCAAATAGAGAAAATGATAATGCAATCAGAAAGCATGTACGAATAAACTGGAAATAATTATATATTAGTTTTCTTACCTACTTATAAATAAGATGTAAATTAGATAAATAATCCATTAAGATAACATTATTACACTACATTACCATTAGTGTAGTTATTTTGTTTGAACGCAGACCCGTCATTTAGCGGTGGTGTAGTCAAACCACGTCAGCAGTATAAATATATACTGCCATTGTTTACTTTATATTTTTACGGATATGCTCAGAAGCGCAAATCCAGTAATGCTGGCGATTGTTAAAATCAAATGATACGGTACACGGTGATTGAATACACTTAATTCAAATGAACTTATATAAAGACAAGTTTCACTAAAGGGACAATCTTGATTGATGTAAGACTATTTCTACTCACTTTGATAATTGATGAGTAAATCTATTTCATCTACACATGTTGGTATATCCTGACATAGGTCATTTACACCGACGAGAGAAAGTTAGCATTCTCTGAAACGAATGTCGTCTAGTAATTGATCTGGAAATTCAATTCTTAATTGTAATTACTAAAGCAGACTAACGATAACACTAAGTATTTCGGTGAAATTTGTAGCGAACCATTTCATTGCGAAGTAGAAATATAGCAGGTACATTTTATATGCAACTAAACTAAAGCAGAGGTAAAAATGCTAAAACAGATTATTAGATACAATTATATATCCTCCTTATATCCGATTTAGCTGCTAAACCTTGAGGCTTCACTTTATCCGTTTACAATGAGTAACTCTAAACTCCACTTCACAATGATTTCCACTTATTGAAAGTAAACACACATGTGTCATATTGGTGGGACACATTATTATTATTATTATTACCAAACATTAAAATTAAACGACGAAAACTCCTTGATACATTTATCGCCGTAATTATATTCTTTTTTATTCACAAGCCATTTGTTTAATCATTGATAATTCGTAAACAAATTTTTACAAAGCATCCAGAAATATGCATCACTTACCACGTATGAAAAAGCAGTAATGCAAGCATTGATATCATTTACATGTTTGTTTTCACTCTAATTAATTTCAACGAAATGCATGCAATGAAAAACGTCAACAAATTGGTACCATTTGTACATGCTCTTTATACGTAAGGAATGTGATAACAATTGGTCAATAATAATGAAGCTATATTATTTTAATTAGAATTCATTATTGAGATGAGTATTATTCATATCAATTTATTTATTGTGGAGTATTATTCTCATCTTTATTAGTTGTTGTTTCACGACATGTCGGCCAACTATTCCTCTGGTCTTCGTCAGGTGTTAATCGCGACGGATAGGATCTTAGAATCTCCTAACTGCTTTCACAGCAATCACTGCCATCTGTAGTTGCTGTCGGCTTACCACGTTTTGACCAAGTAAGCCTCTGGCCGGCTTTGGGTAGGATTGAAACCATTATCTTCAGACAATGCTCATCTGAAACTGTATAAATTTAACGTCTCTATCAACTGCGCCTCGGGCCCGAAGGGCGATCCAGGTTAGCAATTTTTTATCCTATAAATCCACGTTTATTTATTATCTGATCTAACATGATCGGGTCTGTACCGAATGGTATATATATTATTTTAATTGAAATTCATTATTGAGATGTGTATCATTTATATTAATTTATTTAATAAGGATTATTATTCTCATCTTTATTAGTTGTTGGTTCACGACGTTTCTCTCACAAAACTTGGTGAGACGACAACTACGGATGGCAGTGATTGCTGAGATTGCAGTTAGGAGATTCGAAGTTTATATCGGCCGCGGTTTCCACCTGACAAAGGCCAGACGAATAGTTGACCGAAATGTCGTGAAACAACAACTAATAAAGATGAGAATGATAGACCGCAACAAATAAATTAATACAAATGATACTCATCTCATTGAAGAATTCCGATTAAAATAGTATACATACTATTCGGTAAGGACCCGACCATGAAAGATCAGATAATAAATAAACGGGGACTTATAAGATCAACAAATCCGACCTTGATCGCATTTCGAGGCCCGTGGCGCAGTTGATAGAGACGTTGAATCTCTATGCTTCCAGATGAGTATTGTTTGAAGATAGCAGTTCCAATCCTACCTAAAACCGGCCGGAGGATTACTTGGCCAAAACATGGTGAGACGACAACAACTACGGATGGAAGTGATGGCTAAGAATGCAATTAGGAGATTCGAAGTTCCTATCCGTCGCGGTTTCTACCTGACGAAGGTCATAGAAATAGTTGGCCGAAATGTCGTGAAACAATATCTAATAAATATGCGAATAACAGTCCGCAATAAATAAATAAAGAAACTATACAGAAATAAAGTTTATTTACATGGCAAGAATGCATTTATATAAGCAAATAGTAGTTCAAGGCATTATACA
Source organism: Euprymna scolopes (assembly GCF_053919585.1). Classification (NCBI taxonomy): domain Eukaryota; kingdom Metazoa; phylum Mollusca; class Cephalopoda; order Sepiida; family Sepiolidae; genus Euprymna; species Euprymna scolopes. Next base: position 22,589,156 of record NC_136485.1, read on the forward strand.
GCACTGTTTATTGAATTATATAAAACTTTTGCAATATATATATATATATATATATATATATATATATATATATATATATATATATATATATTTCTAAACAAACCGATTGTGAGCGATCAAAGTAGGTGAGAACCAATATGGAATTATGTTTAATAATACTAATTTTGAAATCTTTGTAATTTTAAACATCGCTTTACAGACACCTACGCACAACCTAGTACCAATCAGCGATCTTTTGATTAAAAAAAAATCTAGTACCAGGAGAAAAATACTTTAAATTAAACACACAAATAAATAAATATATAATTAGATGCACAGAAAACACAATAGAAAAATAGTATCTATTAGGATGAGGGTACGGATAGTAGAATACAAGTATTTTCTACGCGATACTATTTTCATGTGAGAATTGCCGAGGTGCAATACTTCGGTCGTAACGTTGTAACATTTTCATAGGATAGCGAACTATTGTATGTATTTAATCAGCAATAGAAACTATTTATATGCTCTGGGACATGGAATATTCTAAAGTTGATTTTATATCCAAGGATTATTAGAGTTACGTCAACGTATTGAAAACGGATTATGTTGTTCCACTGAAAGCGGCTTCAATTTCATTTTGCTTATACTATGACACATAATTTTATTTTACAGAGTGTAAGAAATATAATATATATATACATATATATATATATATATATATATATATATATATATATATATATAGTAATCCACGTACAGTAGTGTTTTGCTGTTTCACAGCCCATAAGTGCGGCCAGACAAGCAACTACCTCAAGCCAGGATAAAAACCCGAGATCGTCCAAACTACCTAAGCTATATTTGTTTACACAAAGTTGGTTGTTTTTATTTTACGGCGTATTAACCCTTTTCAGGTTATTTAATGCCCAATCAAGTGATTTGGAAAAAAAATGTTTAATAGAATATGTTTGTTTTTTGCAAGTCGGTTTCTATTCAACCCATCGTTGGGACCCTAACAGGTACTACCACTCCGGATCAGAGTGGACATGGGAGCAATGGCAATTAAAGGGTGGCTCCACACTCGCCAGAGCCCGCAAGCTGGGGCCTTACCATCGGATATAGTTAAGGTCATATCCAGGACCGTTTACACAAAGATCCTTGTTGATACGCTAATGGTAATTCGTGTAGCACTTCTCAAGAAGCTACACTCAAGATGAGGATCATTATCTTAATCCACATACTGTAATGTTTCGCTGTTTCACAGCTGATCACTTGGGCTAGACAGGCAAGTACCTCAAGCCAGAATTGAACCCTACCGTCAACCCGACAGTCAAGGCTCCTAACCACTACGATATCGGCGGCTGCGGAATGAGTCGTGAGTTTAACGATGCGTGGACACACACATATATATATATATATATATATTTATATATATATATATATATATATATATATATATATATATATATATATATATAAACAGAGATGTGTGTGCCACAGACGATTTCTGATTGGTTAATACAATAATCACATCTCCTAAAAAACTATGGTTCGTAGGCTCTTAACTTTACCATAAAATATTATTGCTTTATTTATTGTCCATTTTGGAAGGGTTTAATTTTTTCCTAACTTGCGATTTACAAATAAAAAAAATACGAAACTTACACAATCTAACAATCGAACCTCCGACATCACGCCCGCCATTCCACAACACGAAAACAATGTTTTGAAAATCTTGCAAAAATTAATTTTCCTGAAATTTTTCAATATTTAAAAATACATTATGCCGGCTGATAAAATTTTAAAACATTTTTTAAAGCTAGAAAGATAAAATTTAAAAACACTTATTTATATATATATATATATATATATATATATATATATATATATATATATATATATATATATATGAAACTAAACTAAAAAAAAAAAAAACGCGCGTTCACTCGTGGTCTTTTCAAATTTCGCGAATTTGGCCTTTTTTTAAAAGCAGTTTGGCCTTCAAAATTTCTGTTTGGCCTTTTTCTTCACCGATGAAATAAAAAAAGCAAATAAAGACAAAGCAATACCACTTTTAAAAATACGGCACACTTTTGTTGTTCTTGTTTGTTTTTTGGGGGTAATTTTCCTTATTCTTTTATTTTTTAAAGATAATACTATTAAATGGGCACTATTATGCCAAATTATCCCCCCCCAAAAAAAAAATGCACAAAAATTCGAGATTTAAGGTTTTGACGAGATAATTTAGCGAATTGTCCGGACTATTGCGAGAGAACCATCCATTAGATATTCCTGAAATTTTGCCACAAATTGTATTTCAATACATAGTTGTGCATAGTAACAACATTTTTTTGCAGAAAATTCCCGTTGCGTCCCCAGATTTTATCGGTGAAGAAAAAAAGGCCAAACAGAAATTTTGAAGGCCAAACTGCTTTAAAATAGGCCAAATTCGCGAAATTTGTCCTCGCTATCAAAAAAAAGGGGAAATCCCCCTACTTGAACTTTCTGTTTGGTTAAGAATCAAGATGTCTGAATTAATAATTACTCGCTTGTCGCAGGAATGTTTTTCTTTTTTCGCTATAAAAAATAACTACTTGATGAAATTACGTGATTTTTTTCTGTAGGAAAACTTTATTCCATGACGAGTACGTACAATATATTTAAAAAAAAAAAATATTTTCATGTTTTAATGTCAATGGAAAACTGCACAAGAACCCGGGTTTGTATTACTGTATACATAGATTCGAAAAAGTTGTCAAAAAACAAATATATAACAAATAAATGTTATCAAAGGCAAGATAAGTTACTTTTCTACCAAACTGGATTTTTCGTGTTTTTATTCAATGTAACATATTTATTCAGCTCGAAAAACGCGTTTGTATTACTGTACACACAGATTCGAAAAAGTTGATAAGATACGAAACAATATGCATAATATAAAAACATCACGAAAACAAACGCTGTGATCAATTCCCAGCACACACGCACACACGCGCACACACACACACACACACTCTGGCGTTAGCGGCACACACGTACAGAAAACACAAAAACAAACGTTATTAGCACTACTATAATTTCCAGCACACGCGCACACACGCACACACACTAACGTCCACTACCGTCCTTGGCTAGGTCACGTTGTTATGGCAACCAAGCCCGCTGACTAACACCAAGACCGTCTTAAAACGTCTTTATAACGAAGGCTACGCTAACACGCGATAAATACACAGTAGATTTGATTTTCTTCATTTCTACGCAAATATTACGTAAATATAAATCATATAGAATATCTGTATGAATATAATTACACGTAATAGTTAAATAAAGATGATCATCGTATTAGAGAACCGAAAAAAACTAATAGAGAATTAATTAAAAACGATAAAAATATGCACATTAGCTAGATCTTTTGTAGATGAATGCAATTCCACGACTCATAAATAATAAAGTTGTATTTTCTTTTGAAATAAATAGAAAAAAAGGGGTGTTGATAAGACTATCAATACAAACAAAACAATATAGATTTATTTTTGGGTAAAGTTCCCCCGGGTTTTCCTTTCACTTCAGTAAATAATGGTCTTTTGTTATATATATGGCGTACTATTATCCTTATATATATATGATGTTTATGTTTATATATATATATATATATATATATATATATATATATATATATATATATATATATATATATATATAAGTGATAGTGTCTGTGTGTGGCTGTGCGTCTGTGTAAATTTCCCTACGCTAAAAATCTGTCAATTTAAAGCCTAGAGATTCGAAATTTGATATACAGGGTACTGAGATTTGGGAAATTCGTTGTGATAAGTTTTCAACAGAAGTTTGGGGATTAAGTGGTCAATATTCAACAATTTGACCTTTGAGCACTCTACCACACTCCTCCTACAATTTTGGGTCTAAACACGTGATATTTTAGATATAGATTCCTTGGACATGGCTCTAACTTATTAACTTTACTTGATTCCTAAATAATAAATGTTAAGAGGTCATAATAGGGGTCAAAGTTTTAAACAATTGACCGTTTTTTTTCTCAGCATTAACCTCAAAACATCTGGGCAACGCTGGGCACCGATTGCTAGTATATATATATATATATATATATATATATATATATATATATATATATATATATATATATATATATATATATATATATATAATTATATATATATATATATATATATAAAGAGAGAGAGAGCGCGAGATAAAGATACAGAGAGAGAGAGAGAGAAAGCGAACGAGAAAGCGAGAGCTTCATTTTTCTCTTGCTCTGGCATTTGTATAAAAATCTGATTTGTCTATTTATAGATAACGTGAAAAAGACCCCCAGCGTTTCCCCGTTGTTAAACATTGGAGAGCAGAGGAGTGCGGGAAATTTTGGCATTGAGGGCGAGGGTCGATGTTGTGTGGTCGTAAAAATTTAGATCCGGACTTGTGTGCCATCAGCCAGAAGCAAAACAGAAAGAAAAATTGTGTAAATACTAACAAAAAAAAAATGAAAACTTAAAAAAATCATGACTCGTGTCTGCCTCGAATTAGCTAAGCTTACGATGGGCTTACTAGGACACATATATAGATAGATCTCGATTTGAAGTTCTTATCCACCCCATTTGAACAAAACTATATTTCTACACGAAATAATTTACCATTTTTGTTCTAATTGTATGATAATATTTCTTTGTGAGATCGGTCTTCCTAAATACCGTGCGCTTGTGAGAAAAAATTGTCGATGCACGTGAGAAAAATTGTCACCAAACATACAAACACACACATTTAATCACACATCCATTTGCCTTTATGCAATAGATTAAAATAAACATTTACCGATGTATTGTTAGTTGATAAAGTTGTATGTTACTACGAGGCTGTATTATATGTGTGCATCATTTCTCCATCCTGTATAATTGTGTAGAAGATTGGATGTAAACATTTAAGCACGCATATATATATATATATATATATATATATATATATATATATATATATATATATATATATATATGTGTGTGTGTGTGTGTGTGTGTGCGTGTGTGTGTGTGTGGGTGCATGTATGCACACGCACCTATATATATGCATATATAAATATATATATATATATATATATATATATATATATACATATATATATATATATATATAAATAGTTAAAGACGAAATTATGGCACCCTTTCAATTTTTTTTTTTTTTTTTGTTTTTTTTTTGGAGAAAAACATCTTTTTCACTAATTATTTTTTAAAGTGTTGATGAACATTTATATCGGCCATCTACATATCTCCTGAAACACTTTTAGTTTATTATAAAATAATCAAAATAAATACTATTAATGATTACAAAAAATAGACGAATTCAAATTTATTGGCACTAATGGTATTTATCATAGAATTCACGATATTTTTTACAAAATAATACTTGGTTATTATGATTTGGCTATTGCATTATCTTCTAGAACCTTCCAAACCCTTCTATAAATAAGGTGCCTTGGTCAATCTTTCACTGTATCAATAACACCAGAATGCAAAGATGGCTTAAATTAAGGAACACAGTTTAATGTTATCAGAAATAGTGGATGCACACATGGAAGGTAGTGGATGCAAATCCATTTCTAAGCGTTTTGTAGTTACAAACACTGAGAAACATTATGAAGAATATGGTGTTTGCAATATGATTAAAAAATTGACGTGTCGAGGCCGAAAAAGAAACTTTCTGCCAGAATTGTACGAAAAGTCATTCGAGATGTGGAAAAGGACACGAAAACTACTGGTAAGAATGAAGTCCAACATTTGAGCGATCAAGGTATTGAAATCTCTTTTTCGACATTGAGGAAGCCACTGAACTTATGCAGGATTCAGGGGTACCTACCAAGGAAGACTCCTCCCCTCTCCAAGACATATGTTAAATCCCGCTTAGGGTTAGCACGGCAGTTTATTGACAAGGATTCAACATTTTGGGGTTCAGCTTTATGGTAAGATGAGACAAAAATTGAACTTGTTGGCAGCAGAGATGTGTCATTTCTGGGTTGGAAGAAAGGAGAAGTCTTCAACCCAAAGAAAGCAGTCCCTACCGTGAAAGATAGTGGAGGAAACCGTATGTTTTGGAGGTGTTTTTCGGCAAGTGGCACTCGAAATCTTGTTACTGTAGATGGCATCCTGAGGCGAGATCAATACATTAAGATATTGTCTGAAATTGTCGTAAATTGCAGAAGCCCTTAGTCTTAAAACGATCTGGGGCTTCTAATAGGACAATGATCCAAAACATACGGGTTAATCGGTGAAGAAATTGCATTTGGATAATTAAATACAAGGCCTTCAAGTAGCCAAGTCAAAGTCTAAACTTGAATCCAGAGGAAAAGTTGTGGGATGTGGTGAAGGCGAACGTTAAAAGAAGGAAAGCAAGGAATCCGAGGGAATTTGAAGCAATCGCCAAGGAAAAATTGTTTTATATTCCTATTGATGTGTGTAGGATTTTAAGAATGTCGAATAGAAAACGTATGGAAGCTGTTATTAAAAACAAAATTTTGCAAGTGACTATTGCTAAAGGGTGCCATCAAATTTTAATTTGTCCATTTTTTATCATTAATAATATTTATTTTGAATATTTTATAATAAACTGAAAGTGTTTCAGGAGATCTGTAGATGGACTATATAAATGTGCATCAACACTTTAATAAAAATAATTAGTGCAACTTTTTTTATTCTTAAAAAAACTTAAAAATTGAAATGAAAGATTGTCAAAAATTTCGGCTTTAACTATATATATATATATATATATATATATATATATATATATATATATATGTGTGTGTGTGTGTGTGTGTGTGCGTGTGTAGCTTAATCCGAAATTATTGGCACTATTCAATTTTTAAGTTTTTTGAAGAAAAAACACACTTTTTCACTAATTATTTTTATTAAAACTCAATTTTGCAGTCCAAACACTAAGAGAGGGTTAGCTGAGATTTTTTCCTAATCATATCGAGACTATCTGTCTCGCTCTGTCTGTCTGTCTGTCTGTCTCTCTCTCTCTCTCTATATATATATATATATATGATTCGTCCTGTTTATGCGCGAATTCTGTCGTTGCTTCTTGTTTTTATACATGTTGAGGATTACTAGTCGGCTAATCAGCTTTCTAGTATCCACCGCGCCCCTTCCTACCAGCCAATGGGCGTGCATTTTATCAAACAAAGGATAATAATATAGCTATGCTTGCTGGGTGTGGGGATGTTTTTTAGCGATGTTTCGAAATTAACTCTTTCCATATCTATTTTTAATGTGGTGAAATAAATTCTTTTGAAAGTGCTCGACTGTTTTAGGAGCTAAGTATAACTACTTCATTTATTCGCAGAAATTTAACATATGAAAGTATATATTTATGCGTAAACTTTAAGTATTTACTTCAAAAGTGCTCAATACGTAGGTAGGACTAGTTAGTAATTTATAAAATATATATGGCGATTAAGCTACACTGAATATTCTGCGTTTCATCCAACTATAGGATTCGTCAGGCTTATGCGCGAATTCTGTCGTTGCTTCTTGTTTTTATACATGTTGAGGATTACTAGTTGGCCAATCAGCTTTCTAGTATCCACCGCGCACATCCCCACACCCAGCAAGCATAGCTATATTATTATCCTTTGTTTGATAAAATGCATGCCCATTGGCTGGTAGGAAGGGGCGCGGTGGATACTAGAAAGCTGATTGGCCGACTAGAAATCCTCAACATATATAAAAAAAAGAAGCAACGACAGAATTCGCGCATAAGCCTGACGAATCCTATAGTTGGATGAAACGCAGAATATTCAGTGTAGCTTAATCGCCATATATATTTTATGAATTACTAACTAGCTCTACCTACGTATTGATCACTTTTGAAGTAAATACTTAAAGTTTACGCATAAATCTATACTTTATATATATATATATATATATATATATATATATATATATTGAGAGAGGTGCTAGTGTTGTGGCACTGATGAGTTGTGAAACAACAAAACAGGACTGTATGTTTATGACTACAAATAGTATAATACCCCCATTTGGGTAGAGCACTGTCGTAAATAATATCAGCTTAATTGGCTGAAAAATGCGACGCTTACTGTTTGTTTATAAACAAGTGTTTAGAGCACTGTAAAAGTGGTGGACAAATGTTTCTTATAAAATGTATTTGGCGAGATAATTAACGGGTTACGCTCTCGTAGATGAATCGGTGGAACTGCTGATTGCCACGGGGTGGTTCTATGGTCAATCCTCGGCTTCGGAGAGGTGCAAGTCTAGCGGCACTAATGAGTTGTGATACAACGAAACCTTGCTGTATGTCGATGACTATATACACATATATATATATATATATATATATATATATATATATATATATATATATATATATATATATGAAGAGAGTGAGGCCGTAATTTCACAATAATTAAAGAGGGGGGATTTCATAAGAGATAATCGGCGAGGATTTTCTTTTTTTCATATCTTTCCTTCACTGACGTCAGTCAGCGTTAAGTTTTTGTTTTCGTTTTTTTTTCATAATTTGCAAGATCATTAACATTCGAAAATAATTTTCGGTTTTTATCAATTATATATACATAACCTAAGTAAATAAATATTAGGTAATGTATTTTCTCTTTGTATTCTAATATTGATGCGATGTATGTTTATGAAGCACCAAAATCTAAGCATGTAATAATACATTGTTTAATGATAAATCTTTCTTTCGCTGTAAGAAGATTTTATACAATAGGTCCCTTTTGCAATGATCATATATTTTCTTATTCATCAGTCTATCTGTTTACATTAAATGTTTATTTACAGTCGGCTGAATTGGTTCAACTCCTCTGGAAAGTCGGCTATCGATCAGGCATTTTTAATCTTTGCCCAGACGTAAGCAGTAATACGATCGCTGACTGTAAACAAATATACAATCTCCTGCATAAATAATTGAATACCTTTTCAAATAAACAGAATGACCGAAAGGATGTTGGCGCCAATTTATTGTTTTGTTTGCCTTGCAGAAAATCCACGCGTAAAATATATGGTTTATCATCTCTTTATTCTTTAAAATTAAAAAAAAAATACAACAACTTAATTTAATTATACTTTCCAGGATTGGAGTACAGTATTATTTAAACGCCTAGTAGTAGAGCCCTTCACTTGCTATTTTAAATAAAGAAATTATACTAGACAATTATATGGGTATATTCTATGTAAATATTTTAATGAAGGAAGTATCATTTGTATTAGTATTTAAATTAAAATAAATTAATACATGAATTCTAACAATATGTGAGGATGACGGACGTATTTAATCTAGTAAGTTATCCTATATATTAACGCGATTATCCGTTTATTCTGTTGATGTCGTTAATATTACTTTAATATTCCCTAGATTGCATTGCTTTAAAATTGAACGTGTTATCATTTCTGTTTGAGCTTGTTTAAGCACTGCAATACTCCTAGTAAAAAAAAAACAAAAAAAAAACGGATAGTTAGCTATATCGCTACTCTACTTACGAAAATGAAAGGGTTTGTCTCGACTATTAAAAACATGTGTGCTACCCGTTATACCTTGCATATTGTCCTTAGTTTTAAAGCGCACCTATGCGTATATATTGTGCCTAAAAAAAGATCTCAAATTATTAATATATTTTCGGATATGTAAGTGCATTAAAACTTGTCTCGCTAGTATTTTGAATAATTTACACACTGCTTAGCAGAGAATCTGTTAATATATGCTACGTGCAGTTGGGATTTGGGTTCAATTAATAGAAAGCTTACACAGCCTCGATTCCATAAATTATTATAAAATAATATCATTCCATCGAATAACATCCCCGCATTAATGTTAATTTAAAAATTGAATCCATGAACAAAGCTTCTTTCTTAGAAATGCCCGCTTGCGGAACTCTCTTCCGTTTGACTGTTTCCCACCTGATTACAGCTTGGTGTCTTCAAGTCTAACATAAACAAGTTCCTGTTCAACCGTTCTTTCAGAAAGACACTTTATCAGATCTCCATTACTAGCGATTACTACGATATTATCCCATTGATTGATATACACGTAATTACCCTTATCCCCGAGTGGTCTACGGGTCTTGATCGGTGGTGACTTGTAAAAAGAAAAGTATATTTGAAACGGAAATGTGCCATCTTTATATAAAGCAATTCACTTGTACCATAATTGCTGATGTGATGATAAATTAACTCGAGGTCAAAGGTTTCTTTTGTTTGCCGATCTGATATTCTTAAGTGAATGGAATTTGTACGCTTAAATAAAACCGAGTTTTTTACGACCGCTCCGATAAAATATGAGTTTTTTCATTATTCATGACAAAAGATATTATGTTATATATGAAGGACACATGCGATAATAATTGTTAATCTTTAGTATGTTGCCACATATATTATTGAAACGGTAGTATTAGTCCTTACTAGTATTAATCATTACATAATTTTACCGTTACATTTAACTCTTAAAACCCGATGCATATTGATCTAAAACAAACTCTCAGTAGACGTTTATGGAAGAAAACATTCAAAAACATATTTAATATAAAACATAACATAACGGGTACGCTCCTGTAAATATAGGGATTTTACATATCAACATTACAACATACTACACTTTTAAGCCGTAAGCATAAATTTAAGCACAATCAACAAAGTATCGAAATAAACAGTTTCTCCAATATTCATAAAAATAGCGTATTCAAATTCTATGTCTCCGTATTTAAATAAATCTGATATATCACACCTATCTTTAACTCACGTAACATTATGCAAAACAACATATAAGCAATATCGAATGCATACAAAGCACTCACTGACACTGTACAAGAATTACACAATAAAAAAAACAACAACATTGTTCGAAATCTATATACCCACAGGGCAATATCGACCTTTGTAGTTTATGCCTCATCTATTATATATTCCGAGAGATTAAAAAATGCATATAAATACGCATCGACAATCACAATAGGGCGGTAATATTAGTGCACATCTAATTTACTCGTGTATTACATAATTTCTCCTGGTCTAATATTGCCCTCCTTGTATACTCGATTGGTTATACCCATCGAAACCACCTCATATAAATTCACTAATTTTCATGGGATAAGTTCTCCATCTTTCCCTGTTTATTTTATAAGCCTAACCCTTAACCTAACCCTCCACACAGGAACACAATGCAACAATTTTTTTTCTGAGATAATCACTCGTTATTATTTCATACATCAAGGTTTTCTTTCGTCAAATAATTGGTTCCGTCGATACGAAATGCATATCAGTTAGTGTTAAACATTTACGGATTTATTGATATTACTCTATTGGATCAACTTGCCTATCTTATATATCATGTGCTTAACATTCCATTTGTTTGCAACTTCTTCATTTAATATATATATATATATATACATATATATATATATATATATATAATAGCGTAGACAAATTTCATCGCTTATATAAATATTATGAGAATCCACATGTTTAATAAAGGTGCGCAACAAAGCATTACCGCTTCAAATCTAGACGTTGTCCTCGGTTCAGTTAGGTATTAACGGGCAACGCAGCTTGTTTTATTTGATGCAGTTGTAAAGACTCAGCACCCGTCTTTTATCGAAGCGGTATGGTATTACTAGGGAACATTTAATGGGCCACTAAAGTTAGTAGAATGGTTTAAGTCCGGACATTTTTTTATCTTTTTCATGTTTACGAAGCCACCCGTATGTATGATATTAAAAGGACTGTTTGCAAGTTTCTTTGACTTTATCTCACAACTTGTCCTAATTTTGCTCATCCTCCGTAAATTTTCTATTGTGATATCCTGACTAATCAGTTGTTTCTGTTCAGATGAAAACAAAATGTAATAAGTTATCAAATGCACTTCTCAACAGTATTATATATCAATAATTTATTTCTAATTGGAATAAGTTCCAAACATTAATGTCAGATATTTCTCTGCGTCCCATGAAATTCAAGCAAACCCTTATAACACGCTGTGGTTCAATTCAAAAGGTTCCGCAGACATTGAGTATATAGACTACTATTTCCACTGCTTTCAGTGAAATAGATTTGCTGAGAAAACAGCAGTAGTCACTGTCAAAATGTAATAAATCAATCGAGCGTGCTGTATGCTCGGATCGCTATGTCAAAATTAGCCGAAGAGCAGCTTGGTTCTCATGAATGTTGACGCATGAAAATCTGCGTCCTGAACATAAGCGTGCCCTCTATTCCAAGAGGAATCAATGGGTCCGTTGTATTTTCATAAACATCTGAAAAGTCACACTTTTTCAAAAATATGTGCAGCAGATTCTTTCCTTTTTGATCATGGCCAACGACATCGTATTTCCTCTCCGATATAAAATATATGCGTGTGCTGTTGCTTACCTAATAATATACTTTAATCCCATTAAAGCAGCTCGGCCTGGGGGTATTCCAAACTTAATCCGCAAAATTCCAGATGAAGCTAGTGCTTCTATAATTATAAAACAGTTTAAGTGTTGCTTTCAGGAAGAATGTTTGCCAACACCATGAAACACTTTTTCAGTCCGATCCGTATTATAAAATTCTGGACATCGCCGATCTGCCTCTCAGTAAATACCAATCACTCTCCTGTTTCATTAGTAAGTGCAGGAATCTGTAATAAACGAAGTATCAAACCCCCTCAGCAGAAGTAACTTATTCTCTGACATGCTATATGTTATTCATTCGTTTAGATGTATAACTATATGCTAACTGTAGTATAACACAGGATTAATAAATCTCTCGACAAAATATTAATTCTATAAAATACGTCTTTACATAACAAAGGCTTAGGTGTCTATTAACATGATCGTCAGCCGTAGAAAACCTGGAAATATCCTTTCAATTATGATTTTTTTCTCTTCGATAGGCTTATAAGAGTAACGTTGAACGCCAGAAATCAGAAACGCATAGTATTTAAAACTGGCGTCGCTCTATGCCCTATCTTGAACGCATCCTTTCCTGTTCTTCATCAAAGATGTATACTGTAAAAGATTTCTAGCAATTCAAGAGCTGGACACGTCCTCTCAATTATTAAATTATTTCTTTCCAGTCGCCGTTTGTAGGTAGATATCAGAATTCAGTATTGACGGTCGCGTTCCTCAGGAGGCCATACTGGGATGAACACTCTTCCTAATCTTCATCAATGATCTCCCAATTAAATTCTTAGATGATTTGTAGACGTTTCCACCGAAAATACTAGAACATTATTGCAACTCTTCAAATGCCATTGTACGTAGATAGAAATCATAACTCTGTATTATCACTTGCGTCCGTCAAGGTTCCATATTGGGGCAAAATTTCGTCATAATATTCATCATAATCGGTCTGATATTTCTCTTGACTCAGATGAAAGGAATTGCACAATCTCTTGCAAACCTACATGGAATACCCTTCAAAGTTCATCATTAGCATATCACTTGCGATACAATTCTTCATCTGTTGCTCAGCGTTTCCTTTCTTATCTTGAGAGAAATCAATACAAAACTTAGAGAGTGAGCCTTTTTTTATTCTTCCCTGCAAATTCTTTAAAATAACCGATGTATCGAGTATGGCTCGTCTTTATCGTTATTTTCCTGGCTTGTGCTTCCCTATGCCTCAATTTAAGGCGATCCCTTTGCCAAACTTTAGCAAGATAAACTCGCACAGCTACAATCACTTTCACCAATTCTGACAATCTCTATCATTGCGAAAATTTAAAAGAAGATTTCATGAGCTTATTTCCTAGAACTACTCCAAGGTAGAACACTGTTTCATTGTCCGGCCTCCCATATGAATAATATATGGTAGCGTTTAGGTCCAATTTTAACAAGTTCCGGTTGAACCGTCTACTTACATAACACATTTTTTACCGATATTACACCATAAACGAGTAAACCTCTACTACTTTACTTTCAATAAAACTTATCAGCGAGTGAACTTCGCGCCTTGATTAATGGTGACTACCTCATAAAAAAAAATGTTTACAGTTAAATGCTTTCATAGTCCAGTGATGAATGTGCAAGACATTAATACATCGTAAGCTAAACACATTGATTCTCGGTGGTGGCGCACTGGTCATTTTTTAAGTTTTTTTTTTACTAATTACTAATATCGGGTTAAATATAATCTTCTATAATATAAATTTAAACACTCTGTTTAAATGTGTGTATATATATATACATATATATATATGTATGTGGATGACTATATATATATATATATATATATATATATGTGTGTGTGTGTGTATATATGGGTGTGTGTGTGTGTTTATATGTCCTCATTAAACTTACAAAAGATTCTACGGATTGTAACGATACTGGTATCGTTTTTAAGCTCGATATTTCGGAAGACAAATATCGAAGAATTGGACAAAAACATTGACCCTTCACCCTCAACTGGGTAATTTTCGTACGGGGAGGGACCCTTTTTTTGACGAGATTTTCGAACTTCATCCCTTCTTTTCGATTGTTTAGCCTTAATTAAAACTTTAATGATTTCCAGTTCATCAATGGATGGAACAGCAAAGATGCTAGGGGGTTTTTCACGTGTATTCCTTCTTCGCGGTTGGAGCCTGCTTTTCTACTACTCGACTCTTTAATTTTTTCTCAAAAAACACCTGAAAATACCGGAGCAACGCCGGCTCTCTAGGTTAGTATAATAAGAAATACGAAATCGGCATTAATCAAACTATCATATTTAAGCGCATTTTACAACTGGGAGGCTTGCTGGCTTGTAGCCGCTGACATTGCCATAAAAAAATTGTCTCTTTAATATGGTCAAAACAGTATATACAGCCATAAATGTTAAGTAGGTACATTGAAATTACCTTCATGATCTTAAAAAAACGAAATTTAATTATTTAAATAATAAGATTTTTATGGTTAATTTGCATATTCTTAGTTTTATTGAACTGCTACTCTTAGTTCTATTACTTTGTAGTTTCTCAATGGTAAATAATTTTTAGCATTCAGAATAACACGCTTCTAGCAAACTCACATATTCATATATGCATACAAATAAATATATATATATATATATATATATATATATATATATATATATATATATGTGTGTGTGTGTATGGGTGGGGGGTCTGTGTGTGTATGTCTCTGTGTGTTTGTGACCTTGCCTGTGTGATTGACGAAATTCTCGATCAAACCCTTGTCTCAAATTTGTTATCCAGAAAACCATGGCCTCGGCTGGTGTAACGCAACTATCACTTTTACTTTCTTGGGATATGCTAAATAACAGGTATGAGCTGAAGAACATTGTTTTGCATCTTTTATACACGTATTGATATAGTTCATACTAAAATATACAAGGTTAGAAAGCTGCATGTTTTGTTTTTGATAATAGCTTAGTAACAATATATAATGTTTTCTTTAAAATCATTACCACGTATTGCGTAAAATAGCATTGCCTTTTAATAATAAGTAGGTAAGCTGTATGTTTTTTATATAACTTCCCGGCGTTTCTACAACCGGGCAACGCAAGGTAGCTTGGTATTTTTACTAGTAGGATTTGAAAATGTAGGTAAAATGTAATAAATATAATGATATCAATATTCGTTTACATGAATCATCACAATCACGCAGCCCCAATTCATTTTCACATTATCATTTTATCCACCCTGTTAATTCATAACTATATTAAATGAAACCATATGTAATGAAACCCCGTTTTCAGTGTGTGGCTACAATAACGCTGATTACAGTATTGTTAGAAAGGAGAGCTAATGTTATGGGGCAAGCTTGTCTCTCCGTCTGGTAAATCTCTACACATTTATCAGGCAAACAATGATCGCAGCTTTGTATATTTGCGAGATGCTCTAATAATTGCTAGATTGATGTAAGCTCTTTATAAATGTACTATCAAAACAAACACATAGCGATTACCATCTGTCTATATATCTATCCATCTATCTATATATTTATCTCTCTCCCTTCTTCTTTCTCCCTTTATATATATATATATATATATATATATATATATATATATATATATGTACGTATATGAATTAAATCCAAGAGTTAGGCTGAGACAGCAATATATTCTTTTCACTGTTTTGACTCTCGAGTGTGTTTATTTTTTAATTTATATATTAAGGTCACCATTTATCAAGACCCGGAAACAACTCAGGGATAAAGGTTATTGCGTGTTCAGTGATCAATGAAATGGTATTGAAGTAATCATTTGTATTGAAGATTTGATAGAGTGTCTTACTAAAGAGGGCGGTTTGTGAGGAATGTGTTTAAGTTGGACTTGAAAACATCCAAGTTTTAGCCAGGTGGGAAACAGGCAAACGGAACAGAGTTCCACAGTCGTGCCCCTCTGAGAAAGAAGATCTGCTCATGCGTTTGGAGTAAGGGACAAATAAAGAATGGAGGAAATTATTTAGTTTCAGCCAGTGGTTCTCGTGATAGATTGGTGAGGGGGGTGAGAGATTTGAGCTTCAACGAGCACTTTCCATGGAAAAAACGATAAAACAAATACAGGCTCGCAACTTCTCTTCTGTGGGAGAGATGCTGCAGGGAAGAGAGAAGGGCATCCCCCACTAAGCTACGAAGTCTATTTTACACTCTGTCATGGCAAGATAGGTTTTAAGCAGATCCTGCCCTGATGTGTGAGCAGTATTCCATCCTTGGATGCACTTGACTTTTATACAGATAGAGAATTGCATCAGTAGTGAGATATCTTCTGGAGCGGTAGAAGGACCCCACTATTTTCCCAGCGTCTTTTTCAACAGACCTGATGTGAGTGTTCCCTTTCAGATCAGGAGTAAAGATCAAACCCAAAAGCTTGTCAAAACATGAAGCCTCCCCAAGACAAGAGTATGCTTAAAAGTAAAGTACCTTTTATCATTCATCGTGCAGCTCGTATTAGGAAACGAAAAAAAGAGAAAAAAAATGGGTCCCATAGGTATTTGTGAACTGAAAATCACGTGATGTGACGAGAGGGGGAGGAGTATGCAAATGAGATGTGGTTGGGTCTCTCTATAAAAGAGCCGTCTTCTTTATTTTGGGTGTCAGTGTGGAAAGTGCAGAGATAAGAGAAGAGTTGGATTTGTGTTTCAGACTTATTATCCGAGGTTGAGTTCAAATTTAACGTCCATTTCAATTGATGCCAGATGGGGATCAGAGCGTTGATGATGTAAATATAGGAGCTTGGGTTTGGGTGCATTAAAGGTAACCCCCCACTATACAACCCGCTCAAGATTAGAAGAGAGAGGATTAGAGGGAACTTTGTCATTTAAGCTCTTAGATGAGTTGCCATAGAGGGTCGAGTAATAGATGGCAACGAATGATTTAAGTATGTATTTTGGAAGATCATTGATGTAGATCAGGAAGAGAGTCGGGCCCAAGTTGAGCCCCTGAGGGACTCCAGCTTTAATACTGTGGTCTCTGATTTCTGCCCATCAACAACTACTCTTATGAACCTATCGGAGAGAAATGATGTAATGATTGAGAAAACATTATCAGTGATATCGTAACTGGAAATCTTGTGAAGTTGGTCCGTATGCCATACTTTATCGAAGGCCTTCGATATGTCAAGAACAATTGCCCTGGAAAGGAAACATTTGTCAAGAGATTCACTAACCTATGAGATATAACCGTTAGCACATCTACTCTAGATCTTGCGGAGCAGAAACCATCTTGCCTGTCACTAAGGATCTTGTTTATGCTGAGGTGGTTGACTACTTCTTTATTTCATATGTATTCCAACAAGTTACTCATGACACACAGGAGACTTATGTATCGGAAGTGAGAGAGAGTCGACTTTTTAAACTGAATTCTTAAATACAGGACATACTGATGACGTTTACCAGGAAGTTGGAAACACTAAACCAGTGTTTCCAGGGTGTTAGAAAGCACAT
This sequence comes from Euprymna scolopes, assembly GCF_053919585.1. NCBI lineage: Eukaryota > Metazoa > Mollusca > Cephalopoda > Sepiida > Sepiolidae > Euprymna > Euprymna scolopes. The sequence continues at coordinate 22,607,045 of NC_136485.1, forward strand.
AAACAGTTTTGTAAGTACGGGGGCAGTTTTTGATTTGAGCTTTTTCAACACTATAACTGGAATGTTGCCTCGGACAGTTGATTTACTGGAATCAAGGTTATTGATTAGCTTGGCAACCTCACGGACCTATATTTGTATGTTGCATAGCGTGTTGACTGTTATAGGATAAAATACGAGGAGTTTATGGCCTGGTCTGATGCTGACGAGATGACCTCAGGTCCATTGGTGATAGTTGGGTTGAACCCCCGCTTCTGTTCAGGATCCTGTTTGCTATTTGCCGAAACAGGTGGGAATCGAGCCGCCGCTTAGCTACGTTGTATCTAACGGACTCAGCATATAGCTCTCTTGCATGTGTTTATTACTCTTTTACAGAGTATCGATATACAGCACGGTGAGATGTACGTCTGAAGACTTATTACATTTCATTTTTATCTTAACTGCTAAAACGGAGTGCCCGGAGGATCCTAGAGGAGATAGAACGGAAAAGGAGCATTGCTCTGGGGAAGTTGTGAGGAAAAGGTGTAGAAGGCGTGCATGCTGACCGGTAGTATCAGTCACAGGGGTGTGTTTGTAAATAACATGAGTGAGGCCATAGGAAGTGGCAAAATCATGAGAGAACCTCCCTTCGTCATCGGTCTTGTTTGAGTGGGTCAGCCATTCGATATTATGGACATTTTAATCACCGCAAATGTTAATGCTAGCTGAAGGATGAGCAGAAAGTGTGTGGCCAATTTGCTCAGATATGCTCTTAAAGATAGTACCCCACTGCTTTGGGGGCAATAGGGGGCAAACATAAATACAGTGGTGTACGCTAGTGCCACACGGAAGTACATATTATGTAAATATGGTCTTCTCTTGAGATATCGCTACGACATGAACCCCATTTTTAATGTAGGCACCTATTCCATGCGCATCGCAATCTTGGGGGTCTGGTGAAATCCGTTGCTATGTTATATTCTTTTATATAGATTGATTTTGTACGAGGAGGTTCTGTCATGATTTTGCCATTGCCAATGATCTCACTGAGATTGTTCACGATCCCACCCCTGTGCCCAATACTACTTACCCTGAGCTATGTTTATGTTCCGTTCTATCTCCCCTGCAACCTCCGATCACAGAGTTGTATTAGTTAAGATACAAATAAAACACAATAGGTCTTCAGATGTACCTCTCTGCCGTACTGTATATAAATACTATATGGCTGACTTGGATAGCTTCCGTACATTCATATCTTATCTACCTCTGAATTAAATATTTAAAAAGGATGTATCCTCTATAGTATCAGACCTGACCGAATGGTTAATTGTAGGCATAGAACGATTTATACCATCGAAAAATTCCGAAAATACCTAACAGCCAGCCATGGTTCTCCGCAGAATATGCTGCTGCTATTGCGCACAGAAATCATTTTTTCCATAGCTACCAACGTAATACATGTACTTGAAATACAGCTACATTCAGGACTGCCAGTAAAACCTGTAAAAGTGTAATAAAAATTGCAATAGAGCTATATGCCCAGTCCGTTAAATCAAAAGTAGATGAGCAGCGGCTAGGTTCCCACCAGTTTTGGAAAAATAGCAAACAGGATCCTGAACATGCGTGACATCTATCCCAAACATCACCAATTGACCTGAAGTCATCTCATCAGCATCCGACAAGGCCAAACTATTCTCCAAGAACTTTGCAGCTAACTCTACCCTCTGCGACGAAGGGCATCACCTCCATGTATTTAAACCTACAACAGACAACACACTATCCCACATACAAATATCTGTGTGGCATAGAGGGTCTCTACCAGAGACTACTGCAAGGTCTAGAATCCATTCACCAAATGTCAATACAGCAGCCCCAGTACTTTGCACCTGCTGATAGAACATCCTCCTTAGTGGTTAGTCCAAGGTTCGGGTTCCTGACTATCATGCGGATAACGTCAGCCAAGACAAACGTTTACTTCCACCACCCTTAGTAGTGACTTGGTCACAAGTATAGATATATAGAGAGAAAAATTTCAGACATCGCATACTACTGTTCACAAAGTACTACCGACCTGGAAGCAGCTTTTACTTTACCCTTTTTTAAAAAAAAATACCTCATTTGAATGAGGGCTGAGGGACAAAAAAGGAGAAGCGAGACTAACTGGAGCTGCCGATAACACATCCACCGCATTATCTACTCGCCATTAAAAAAACCGAAATGGGTACGAGGGACATATTAATACTACCTTAGTACCATCCAGTGCTACATTATCAATTTAGGATGATCTTTGAAGATAATCTCCCCTCCCATATTTATGGGGGATATTTTTTGGCATTATCCATCTCGAGTTTTAATCATTCGAGCTTCACCTTAATTAAAATAGAATATTTTGCTTTTATCAATTTGTGAAGTCGGCTTAATTTGGAATTAATTTACATTTAATTTAGATAATAGTTCGAGGTTTTTAGTTTGGGAGGTTCCTGTTCGCGGGTGGCTTTTGTTCTCATTTTACATGTAACAGAGCAATATTCGCTTGTAGCATACGTGAAAATAAAAAGATTTCAGAACAAAAAGAGCAAGTCGATAGGTAATGTGAGTTGTCGGATTTTAAGTCAAGGCTGAAATAAAAAAAGAGTGTCCGTTAATTAGCACAAAATAGATGTCAGAAAATTAGACTAATATTTTTAAAACTTAGCTTTAAGAGTGGAAGAAAAATGCGACATTCACACCTCGAGTTCATTTCGGAAAAGGAAGCAGGCATATTTCGCTGACTAATTCTAGGTACATGTATGATGTAGGGGTGGTGTGCGTATGTCGGGTGGTAGGGGGTATTGCCTTTATTTGCATTTTTATATTTTTTTGAAAAGTATTTTCATGAAAATAAAAAGCATACATGAAAATAAAAAAGACTTCAGAACAAAAAGAACAAGTCGATAGGTAATGTGAGTTGCCGGATTTTAACTCAAGGCTGTAATATGGAAAGAGTTACCGTTAATTAGCACAAAATAGATTTTACCTTCTGTCGATCCACTTCATATCTCACTGCTGGTACAATTCTCTACTTATAGCTAGGCACGTCCAATATTGTTGCCACATCTGTGCAAGAGCTGCTAGAAATATATTGTGCTGCTTTGACAGAGTTTTAAATAGTATTTTTACACCCGGAGACGCGCCCTTTTCTCTTCCATGCGATGTCTTGCTCACAGAAGAGACGTTACAAGTCTGTCTCTGCTTTACTGTTATTTTAAGGGAAAGTACCCGTCCAAGCCTGAATCTATGCCACAGTTTAACAAGAAATATTGTCTAGCTTAAAACACTATCAATAATTTCAACCACTCTTTATTAATGCCTAAACCTAAACGTAGATTCCAAGAGCGAAGTTTCTTTCTTGGAACTGTACACCCCGTTTGATTGCTTTCCAGATTACTACACCACATTTGTCTGCCAGTCTAACTTAAATAAGTTATTGATGAGCCGTTTCCTTTAAGTAATCCAATTTCCCAAACGTACACTTGTAACGATTACTATAGTACTGCCCTGTTGACTACTTTACACTCTTTAACTCTTATACTCGAGTGACCTCGTTTACAAGTGGTGACTCCTATGTAAAAAGTACTTGTTAAGCGCACACACCCACACCCACACAAATATATATGTATATACATATATATATATATATATATATATATATATATATATATATATGTGTGTGTGTGGGGGGGTGTATAGTCATAGGTAGTGAGAAATAGAGAAACAAAAAAGCACGATCAAAAAGTAGGATCCGAAATTTGATATCTCTTACAATTATAATTATGTAAATAATATTAACATTTTTCACGACACGGCGCGGAAAAAAACACGCTGTTTCATAGCAAACATAGAAACTTTTTTCGAATATTATAAAAATAGATATTTTCAAAGAGTAGATAAGCACAACCGAACAATACAATTATTGATTATGTTTACATTCTCGTCTCTGGCAAGAAAGCTATCGAAAACCATCAGATGTAAGTGGATTAAAGATATAAAAGCTACTTTTTCGTTTCTTGAAATCAATTACGCTTTCGATCGCCATATTTGCCTTCCTATCGCTCTCAATGCCCTTACTGTAAGTAAACGGAAACATAATATATGAAATAAAATATGTGTATATTTGGATAATGCAAAACAGAGAAAACGGAACTACATTATTAGCAGTAAATTGATATTAATTCAGGTTACGATATTGTGTATATTCAAACATTTATATGTCAAAACTCCCCTTTACGAATTTCAGTGATTTAAATAGAATGACCTGTTATAAGTTTAATAATAACTATAACTATGTGATATCAAGATCAGGCACGATGATCATCAAAACAATTATTAATTTTCCCTTAGGATTAGGTTAAGAAATGTTAAAATGCAAATTTATATTTTCCACTTGCATAATGAGTAGGAAATACGTGATAAGCAACGCATCAAAATAATAATTAAAAAACAGGATTTAAACTATCTTATAACCTGAGGTTTATTTTTTAACGATAGTAATCATACGTTTCATGAATTTTAATTAATTATTCAAACAGGCAAATAAGCATCCATCATCAAATAAAGTTCCGTATTCTGACATATGTCGATTTAAACAAGCAGTAGAACAAAAGATACTTTTGTGCAATACTTGGGATAATATCATGATTATACGAAGAATATTTCGATTAGTCAAAATAACATATTTCTGTATTTATAGTTTTTGTCACTAATTAAGAGAAAAATGATAGCCCACAAGATAAAATAAATTATTATGCAATCCAAATATTTAAAATTTTACAGATTATTATTGTCATTTATAGAATTAACTAATTCCTATTTTTTCATTAAAATGAGACAATACGAAACAAGCACATTATATAATTTAATCCTTGTTTGATAAATGTTTTAAAATCTTATGTGCATTGTTTCTCGAGTTACTGGAATCTGTCAAATTCCGTACCAACATTATGACACTTTAATAAAGATAAATTTTCAACTAAAGATTAATCAGGAACAATAATTCCGTCCATATTTCAAACAAACTAAGTAGGTAACATACAATTAAACACTGTATTGGTGTGCCTATTTTAGTTAATTGTTTTAATGGAAAACTGATTTGTACTGTAATATGTACTTTTCACATCTAAGTTTTTAATGCTGTTAGCATGTCATCACTTAAAATAGAAAATATCATTTTATTTTAGGGTAAATCAGTTTAATGTGAAATTGATTAAAATTCATTTTCCTAAAAATCCCATAGTCTAAAAATGTCAAGAAAATTGTTAGCAATAAAATAGGAACAGATATCAAGAAAATAAAACACTGAGAAACTTTAAAAGAGGAGATGTATTAAATGCTTATATTAAACACAATATTTATTAAATAATTACGAGTGAGACATACGTTTTTAAACGGAAAATATTATAATTCTGCCCCGCTTAACTTTTGTATAAATAAGTTTTTAATATATTATTTACAAGCTGAATCTGCGAACTCAAAGTTCATGGTTAAAAAAGTCGGAGAAACATTCAGAAATGCTAAACATCTTACATTAAACTCATGTAAGGCACACCTGCTTCACTAAAAATTCTAAACTCACTGCTTTCTTTTCTTTCGATCAATATGCATAAGCCGTTTAAATGTAATCAGCTAAAAACATATAATCTCATTTAAAAAAAAGGACTAATTATATGTGCTAATCTGTATTTTCGTCATTTTTATTAAAATTATTAGTGCTAGTAGTATTAGTAGTATTAGTGGTAGGATTGGTTGCAGTTATATTGTATGCAGCTGTCTTTACTTTTATAGTAAAACTAATCAATTCAATAACCGGCCAATCTTTAGAATTAGTATAACATATACAGAGGAGAGAAAAATAGTAAAGTATGCCAGAACCCCACACGTTTTTCATGTTTTGACTGGATGTCTTAATAACAAATGTATTATTAAAAGAGAAACAAATTATGAAGTCGGAGGAGATTTTTTTATATATATATTATTCACATACTATCATTTTATTTCACATATGAATCGTCACTGATGATATAACACTGATGTCACACTCTCACTAATATATATATATATTTATATATATATATATATATATATATGTGTATATATATATATATATATATATGGGGGGGTTATCATATTTACATAATATTTCATTGTTATTTATCTCAAATATGGATGTAATATAAATGACAACTGCCCTTCCGTATCTTTCGAAATCATTTACCCACTTTTTTTAGAATAATAATGAGTCTTATCCTTCTTACTATTCACAACGTAAACTACCCAGCAACGGACATATTAAGTATGTAATAAGTCCTGAACTACGAAACAAAAGGTGTCAAGAATTAAACTTTATAACGTTATTGGTTATGTAAGATCAACAATTTGGTGGCATTTTGGATATAGAATTTTAATCAGAAAAGATATGCATACACAAGCCTCCTTAAATATGTGAATTCCAATTATAGTACTCCAAAAGATTCAACCAGAACTAACGGCAATACTTACGAAACTGTTAAACGTTTTCTTAAGGAGAATTGCTCCCCATCACCCTCGAAAATCTCATCAGTATGTCCTGTATTTAGAAGTCCGATGATCGCTAATCCCCCTCTCAGTACAGGTCAATAAGTCTCATGTGCGCCATGAGTAAGTTGATGGTATCTGTGTCAAATAGAGAAGTAACTAACCATTTCAGCAAAAATAAAATAGTTAGTGACACTCAGTATGTTTTCCTTTCTGCTAGATCTACAGCAGATGTGCTTGCAGTTATATATCATAGGATCAGCGAATCTCTGGACGGAGTCATCCTTTCTAGGGCAATTGCTCTTGATATATATATATATATATATATATATATATATATATATATATATATATATATATATATATATATATAAGGCCTTTGATAGGGTATGGCATGAACGTTTACTTCACAAGATATCTAGCTATGGTATAGCGGGAAATGCCTTCTCAATTATTAAATCATTTCTTTCTGACAGGATCATAAGAGTAGTACTTCGTGGGCAAAAATCCGAAGCTCACAGTATTAATGCTGACGTCCCTCACGGATCCACCCTGCACCCAACTCCTTTCCTGATCTACATTAATTATCTTCCAAATAACATCCTTATATCATATGTAGACATTTATGCTGATGACACTACTATCTATGGTAGCACATCTAAGTCACTAAACGACCAAGTGGTCTCCTATTCTCTCTCCACTGATCTTGAGCAGGTAGTACAATAGGGGAAATGAGTGGCTGGTTACTTTTAATGCATCAACAACCAAGCTTCTCTCTTTACATCATCACCGCTCTGATCTCCATCTAGCATCAGTTGAAATGAATGGCTCTCGCATTGAGGAGACCTCCAGTTTTGACAAGCCTCTGGGCTTGACCTTTACTCTTGATATTAAATGGAACCGCTACATCAAATCTGTTGCCAAGGCCGCTAGAAAAATGGTGGGATCCTTCTATCCATCCAGTAGATATCTCACTGCTGATGCAATTATCTATCTATATAAGAGGCAGGAACATCCAAGGATGGTGTACTGTTCCCACATCTGGGCAGGATCTGCTAGAAAGGACTTGCTATACACTGATAGAGTTCAAAATAGACTTCGTAGTTTCCTAGCAGGAGAGATGTTGCGAGTTTGTCTAGTCTGTTTCGTTATTTTCATGGAACGTATTCGACTGAGCTTCAGTTTATTGTTCTCCCCTCGCCAAGCTTTCACAAGAAACACTCGTCTAGCTGAAAACACTATCAATAATTCTCTCACTCGTTATCTGTGCCTAAATCTAAACGTAGATTCCATGAACAAAACTTCTTTCTTAGAACCTTCCGCCCGTGGGAATGTCTTCCGTTTTCCTGCTGACTACAAAAGAGTTGTCTTCAAGTCTAACGTAAACAAGTTCTTGATGAGCCATCCCACTTGTAAACAAATTTACCGAATTTCCATTACTAACGATTACTATATTGTCCAATTTATTTATCCTCGAGTGGCATCTTGCTCTTAATAAGTGGTTATGTTTAAGTGTCCAACCGTTTTTCATATGACCACTTTTATTGATAGTAGGCACATGAAACTCTAGATCTTTTAAAAGTATTCCTCTCCCGACTGAATTGCTCTTGTTGAATTGTTCGAACAACTGGAAAACGTCACGAAAGTTCTATTGTGTGAGCCTGTCAACAGCTCAGATCGCAACCTCCTTAATCCACGCAATTCTCTAATGACGGATGTTAAGATTTTCTTTTAGCGAATATAAAAATTCCACATGGAGAAGGGCTGGACTAAATCTTAGCCGAATAGTATGTGACAAGAATAGAGTTGTGAACTGCGCTCATGATCGAAACTTCACGCAAATCTTCCCCCATTTGGTGTTTTTCGCAAATAATTCAGTAGACGGTGCACTAATCGTCTCTATAGACGCACGATGATATTGATCAATTAAATTCTGTATGTAACACCATAGGCAAAGCAATAGCATGATCGACCATCGTGTTACTTAAAAAATGCCTTGGAAACCGTACCAGTCTGTGACAGGATTACCCAGTCAACAGGATAAAGAATTATGAGGATCAGTTGTTTACACGTGTTTTTGTCCGAGTTGAAGTAAAGGCTTACTTTAGTATTGAGTGTGCCCAACTCCTTCCTTCTCTCAGCATGATGCCTCATTTTGGTGGCCAGCAAGCTGGAATGTTCCTCAGGCTGGATTTTTTTTGTCCGGAATCGTCGTCAGCACTCTTTTATATTTAGGGCAGAACAAAAAACAAAATTGTAATATATATATATATATATATATATATATATATATATATATATATATATATATATATATATATATATATATATTAAATCAAAATTATTTTTCTTCTATATATAAATACCTTGCACTATTTTATAATTAAAAAAAGAAAACTATCAAAAACAGCTAATACTAAAACTTTTTATATCTTATTAGGCTGTTTAATACGTTTGTAGAGAAACTAGCTAGCGCTGCGGAGAAGGCACACCATCCTCTCATTTACAAAGAGAAATTTATATCTTTATCCGATGGGTACCAGACACGAACACGTGATACAGTTCGGTCAACAATCTCTGGAGGTCGATATTTCCTGTATTTCTCCACGCGCAATCAAATCACATCCCGGCAAGTAAATAGTATCACATATTTTGTCAAATCATCTCGGGGTTATTACTTCTTAACTCCTCTTACACTTTATTATCCTACACATACGTTCTGCCTTTCTTTAAACTCTTATGCCACTCTAAACCTGATGCTCAAACCAGTCTGAAAGATCCAGACAATTATGTGACATTATCTTTCCTCATGTTCTTATTGCACTTTTGAATTCACCATCTCTGACATTTCCTAACTCATACAGCTTCATTTATCACCACAACTTCATCCCACATGACACCATTAAAATAAATTAAAAGACATATTAATTAAAAAAAAAACATTTAAGCCAGTAACTATTTAAAAATAGTACGAGGACATCACGTTTTTCCCAAATAACGAGGTGAAGATTGGCTATTTTCTCACATCTCCATATTGATGATATCTTCAAAAAGTGAAGCTCATGTGTATTTTGATAAGCATTTAAGAGAA
>NC_136485.1:23314160-23344160 GCF_053919585.1 Euprymna scolopes
AAATAATGATTCTGCTGATATTCTAATCGTACATAAGTTTTTACTTGCCCATAATTAGAATTGGCCTTTAATATTTCCCAGACTTTATTATGTACATTTATCGATAGCACGCATGCAGACATTATTGCCATCTAAATAGAAATACGTCTAGGCACACGATCCATAGTAATTTTTTTTTTGTGTGTGTGGGCCAGTCAGTGACCCTCGTCAAACATCTTGACAGACTTGAATTGCTAGTTGCTGCAAATTATTACCATTTTATATATATATATATATATATATATATATATATATATATATATATATATATATATATATATATATATATATATATATATATATATACTAGCAAATGTACCCGTGGTTGACTGGGTTAAAAAACAGCCTACAGAAAATTGGCTCTGATTTACGAAAGTATGATAGATTATGAAGAGAAAGGGTGTTAAAGAGATAGCTTCGAATTTGGGGGTATCAAAACAAGAGCAAATTGCGATGAAAGTAAAAATAAAATAGAAACACCCCATAATTTATTATACCATACCTGTTTAGAATGAAACACTGATCACTATATTATGTGGATCTATATTATAAAAAACCTTGTTAAACTTTGTGACATATTTCCATTCTATGCGGTCAGGCGCGAACGAACACCCCATAATTTTATTATACCATAATTCTTCAAACTGAAACATAATTATCAACGGGTACTTACTCAGATAGATATGAAAAGCATTTATTAACGTTGCGCCTATTTAAATTATATGGACGCCAGGGTCGAACGCAGACCCCACAATTTTATTATACCATCCCTATTTAAGTTAAAACATACTTATCAAAGTATTCTTATGTACATCTATATCAAAAACCTTTGTAAACATTTATTGTCATTTTTTTATTTCCATAATTTGGGGGCCAGGCGCGAACGCAGACCCCACAATTTTTATGAACTACCGTTCTGCCAGATCAAACATATACATCCTTTATCCTATATACATCTATCATTATATGTAATAATATTTTTTTAAAATAATCAATCATATAGGAGACTATTTGTGACCAAACACACACATACACAGACGCCCAGTTTTATATTATAGATATGCGTGTGTGTGTGTGTGCCAGTATTTTAGTAAATAGACATAAAGAAACTATAACTAAGACTTAGATTAAACGTTTCATTCACAACACTTCTGAATCTTATATGAATCATAACAATTACTGCATATTATATACATACATTTTAGCTTTCTCTCTTATTTGATATGCGGTTTTAATTTTTTCCTATAGTTATTTTTATAAGTTATTTAATATATATTCAAGTAGATATGCTTATATATATATATATATATATATATATATATATATGTATATACGTATACATATATACTCATTCCTACACATATATATGCACAAACATACCTCCACACACACATACACCCACACTCACACACATATACACACACACACACATATATATATATATATATATATATATAGATAGATAGATAGATAGATAGATAGATACATAGATATGAATAAAGAGAAAATAGGGAGAAAAAGTGGACTTGTGCACATGTGTGTTTCGAAAGTGTAAGCAGTTACATCTGAAGGGTAAAACTTACTGATGACAATGAGACCGGAGGTGTAAAAAATCCAACAATAACCTACCGAAAGCATTCCTGTTTACATTGCATTATCTTATCTGAAAAGGCCAGCTTCGGATCGAAATAAATCATGATCAAATTGGACTAATCTTGTATAAAGTAGTATTATTTTTCATTTTATAGATAAACCCACACACGCACACACACATGCACATACACACTTTTATTTTGCTTTAGACTTTTATCATTTATTTTAAAACATTGTTCGTGTTTTACTTGGGAAATGAGGATTATAGAATTATCTTTGTTGAAATCCTATTGCTACAATAATAATGTCTACAATTATTATCATCAATTATTATCCATATCGCCGTTACAAACCTGTTTTCTTCATTGTTGTTGCTCGTTACAACCCATTATTCATTTTTTATCACTATTTTAATTAATTATTAGAGCTAAGCATTTATGTTTTTTAGTTAGTGTGTACGTTTTGAGATTATTATTATTATTATTACTATTATTATTATTATTATTATTATTATTATTATTATTATTATTATTATTATCCAACTTTTAAGATATCATATATAAGTGATTAATGAAACATTAGGTGTAGAAGGAGTAGGGAGATGTGTGAGAATAGGTGTACAAGCAGACATTCTAAATTTCACCATAGATATACTTATTTTAGGTGTATTTCTGTGCTTTTTCTCCCTCTCTTTACTTCCTTTCCTTTTCTTCCCTACTTTGTTTTATCTCTGTTAAAATGTATGTAGTACTCGGCATTGCGTAGCGCTAGAATTTAAGAAGGCAACGTAATTTGGTCATTTGCTGACTAGGAAAATCAGAAGTAATTCAAATGGTTTTTCATAGTAGGGTAATTGAGATGAATGTGATAGCCTTTCCTATATACATATTCCAACAATGATTAATATGGCACACCTCTACTACTACATAAAATACACAGAAAATTGTTAATGTTTTAGGCGTTTACTGTGTTGGCGGCTATCACACACATATATCTTCGTTGACAATCTTTAATTATATATATCGTTGGTTTCTTAACACCCGTCTATCTCTCTCACGCTCTCTCTCGCTCTCTTTCTCACCTTATTCCCCGCTTCCAATACATATCATAAACTACGTCCGGATTTAGTTTTCTCTGCATAGACTTTAATTTTACTCCTCATATTAAACAATGTATCAGAAAACCACCTTGTATAAATGTTCTATAGCGTTGAGGATGTGAGATATTTTCATTACCTCTTGTATAAACTGTATTGCCTAAACAAGTCTCCATTTATTAGTGACCGAAACATGTGCATAAATATGTAGCAACATAGTATTGCTTACGTAAAAACAAACTGAACGTATACATATATATATACAAATATATGTATATATATATATATATATATATATATATATATATATATATAACTACTTAATTTACTCACATAAATAAATATACGCAAGATTTATGCGTAAACTTTAAGTATTTACTTCAAAAGTGCTCAATACGTAGATACAGCTAGTTAATATGTTATCAAATGTATATTACGATTAAGCTACATTGAATATTCCGCGTTTCAGCCACTCTAGGATTCTTCAGGCTTATGCGCGAATTATTTGGTTGTTTGTCGTTTTTATATGCGAATCGACTATTGAAATTAAATTAGCCAATCAGCTTTCTAGTATACACCGCGCCCTTCCTATCAGCCAATGAGAATGCATTTATCGGGCAAAGGCCTATTTTACCTCTGATTGACTGTTCCTTTGTGTGTGCTCTATTTAGTCTGGATATTTAGCTTCTTGATCTGTTGTAAATCTAGATTAGTGTTTTTTATGTTAGTTTATATATAAATAAATATATGCACAAATATATATATATATATATATATATATATATATATATATACATAATATACACACATATATGTGTGATCGTTTATGTATATTCATGTTTATTTAATATATTTGTTTGTTTATTTTCTATTGTTTTTGTTAGTTTGCAAACTATGTTGTATCGCTATACCAGAGTAAATTTTATCTTGTGAACACAATTGTTTGCTATTTCCCTTCTAGTTTAATAGGTGTTGGGGTTGTTTAAAATACAGAATAACAAATTTTTTCATGAAGGCATAATCTACATGAGTCATCTAGGTCCGTACACGTGGTAGCTGGTCTTATTATTTTCCATTCGACTACCTGCGAATGTCCGCTTTCCTTGAGTTCCCAGCATTTATTCGCCAGTGTTGTTTTTATACGGTGTTTTTATTGTTGAATTTACTTTTATGGTCATAGTATCGAGTTTTGAAATCTAAGGAAGTCATACCTACGTACTATTTCTTGTTATTCGGGTTTTCTTTCGCAAATATTGTTACCTGGTAAGCTACGCTTGCAGTTAGACGTTTATTTTTAAGTGGTCAAAGTGTGTAGTGTCTACAGTTGCGTTTATCTTTTTCGTTATTAGTATTTGTATTTATAGTATGGTTGTTATTGTCCGGGGTGGGTTATTATTATAATTTTTCTTCTTCTTCTACTTCTTCTTCTTCTTCTTCTTCTCCTTCTTCTTCTTCTTCTTATCTTATTATTATTATTATTATTATTATTATTACTATTAATTTTATTATTATTATTATTATTATTATTATTATTATTATTATTATTATTATTATTTCTGCGAGTGTTAGTTATTTTTTGTCATGGTGTCTACGTTTATTATTGTTTATTTTGTTGTTGTTTACACTGTTTTTTTAATGTTTTGTTATTATGTGCTTTAATTATCATGTCTGAATTTTCGCAACAACTGTATGTATATGTATGTATGTATATATATATATATATATATATATATATATATATATATATATATATATATATATATATAATTTTTCCCCGCTACAGTAATGTAAAATTATTGTGCATGCTTTACACATATTTAACCAGAATATGACTGTCCAACTTATTGTAAATGTGTCAATTAAAATAAGGATATTAACAGTTGCCAGGATATTAAAAACGTGCGCTTCTTCTGTAGTAGTCTACATATATAATAATGATTATTAATAGTAGTCTACATATAAAATAATGATTATTAAATCAAATTCCTTCTGTTTTTCTATTAATGCATCCTTGATTTTATTAATCTAGAATAATTAACACGTGAACTGAACTAAAATATCTTACTGCACAAAATGCCACAAAGTTGGCTCATACTTCACTCACTTCATGTAAGACTCGAGAAAGAAACAACGCGACAAATGCAATCCTATTATACTTAAAAAAATAAATATTTGATGTTTGCATCACATAATTTAAACCATAGCACCGACTACACTTTTCTAATGTTTAACTACAATAAATCCCACTGTTTTAAGAATAGCTTATTATTTAAAGATGATACTCATTGAAATATTATTTAAAGATTGAAATATTCAATTGGAACTTGATTTGTGCAAAAACCGATACACATACGAATATTTTAATTATTGTGCATATGAAAAATCAACATTCATCGTGACAAATTAATTATTATGTTTTTCTTTCACTTTAGCTTCGCAAAGTAAAAATCATTATTTATTATGCCCACCTAAATTGATATATACACAATATTTATCAGAGTACAATTAACTAACGTATAACTTGTAATGCATGATGTACTTTATAATTTTGGGAGGATAACTGTAAAATGTTTACCCAAAAATGTATAAAATTAAGAGTACTTCTATCTAATTAAGGGCGCATTATCCACTAATCAAAGTAGTATGTAATCTATAAACAGAGATAGATTATATTCTTAATGTTTTAATTGAATCAGAGTTCCGCATTTAAAAAAAAAACGTTCGTCGGTCAAGTATCTAGGTCAGTCTTTTCTCGATTGCTTTTGTTGTTAAATAACATAAACATGTCTATGTGTACGCTGACTTTTTCATGATTGCATGTATATACATATATATATATATATATATATATATATACTTATATATATATATATACTTATATATATATCTATGTATATATGTATATACCAATCAGGTTCAGTTGTATTGATTATTTAATGTTTTTATTCATTTTTTCTCATCAATATATTGTTAAATTCTCTTGTAAAGCTGTCTATTTAAAACACAAAGCCGGATTCTGCAAATGCTAAGATTAAATTCGTTGTTTCATGTGAATCTAAACTTTATGTTACTTTTAAATATACCCAAACATTCATTAGAGTATATATATATATATATATAAATATATATATATATATATATATATATATATACATATGTGTGTATATATGTATATATATACATATTTGTGTGTGGGTGGGTGTGTGCATATATATATATGTGTATATATATATATATATATATATTGATCGAAACGGTAATTGAGAATTAGAAATCAGTTTCAGAACGAGAAATAAACAGAATTCAGCAGATTGTCCAATTGTTTAATAAACGATGCCCATTTTATTTAAATTGATAATAAACAATGACAATAATTTGAAAACCGTTTTCTCCTCAGCAGCAAAAATTAGGGGAGTAGCTTGTAAAGACATTAACAGAAAACTAGCATTTAATCGCGAGTAAGGCAGATATTCGTGACCGTTTTTCTTTTTGTTTCATCCTCTTTGAGATTAGTTTATTAATCCCTGTATTGCGGTTATCAAAATGGTAATCCTTCCATTTCACATTCCTTACAATTGCATTTACACTTCCAATCAAGTTAGTTAAAAATGGCATTATATAATATTGGTATACATTAAGTTGATGACTGCAAGTCTTCCTTATGAAACATATCTACAAGTACGGAGAAAACTCAACAATTTAGAGCGAGTTATTAACTAATTTATTATTTTATAGAGAGGATTAGACATGTAGTCTAAAGAGCAAAGTTTATTTTATTTATTAGTAAATGTATAAATGATATTAAAAGAAAACAGCGTTCAGTAAGCTCACTAAGTAGAGATATTGAGTAAAACGATTTGAATTGTGAATTAAAATTAGTATCAGAAGGAAAAGAAAACAAAAAAAATGAACTAGATTGTACCATCGTGTCAGAAACGATGGTCAATTTATTCATATCGACAATAAGTATAGCTCGTAATTTGGCATTTTTTTTTCCTTTGCCAACAGAGTCTCCTCATCAGAATAAAATAGGGGACAAGTAAACACACCTAAATAAAGCTAACATCTTCATCGAGAGTAACGCAAGTATTCCTTTTTTTACTCCATTATAAAATATGCTCCATTTCAGTGGGAACATATTTTGAATGCTGTTATATTTTTCTATATTTTGGCATAATGTTATATTTTACTTTTGAAAGACATACACACATATATGAATATAGAAAGAAACTTTTATATATATGCAATTGTATAAATAGCATATAGAGATATAATATGTCAACATTTTCCAAATCCTCTCATATACATCAATACTTACGAGCAAAATGCATATATACGAACACTATTACGTGTTTTTATAAAATTTTATTCGTGTATTTTTTTACATCGAACATTTTGTATTATTAGCGACATCATGGTAGGTTATTCATGTTGTTTCGTATAGTTTACCCCAACAAACACATTTCATTATAATTCAGTACTGGAAATAAGTTAATTAATAAAGAATAAAGAATATAATCAGAATGTTAAGTTTTTTGACAGCCATGTTTTGAATATTTGTAACATTTATATCTCATGCTATATTAAACGAATTCCCACAACAATTAACTTTAGAATCCAAATGTAGTTTAGCTTAATATAAACCTCATTTTATTACAATGTAAACACACGTATTTGTATCGTCGCGTAAAGCGTTACGTTTTCTAACTTGACTCGTCTACCAATGTAGCGAATTGGTGAATAACTAGTTTCCCTAAGCTGAATGAGTAAATGAAAAGTCCAGCCTATTTTCTGCGGTACACTGATTAGATTATTAAAGTCTGGGATGAAGTGAATTGTCGAGTAAATCAGCCACAGAAGTGCACCTGCTTGTTAGAATCGGAGAGAGAGAAAGGCTCAAAATAGTCTTTTCGATCAGGCAAGGATTTGTACAATGTCCATTCAAGTAGTTGTCCAATTTTCGTTCAAAGAAAAATAAATCGAACTCGATCTAGAGATGTAAAAAGAAAAACCTAATCGTTTTCCAAACCCGACGACAAATTTGAGATAGAAATTTCAATTGTACTGCTCTTTCTATACTTATAGTCATAATTTATCCAAATAAAGTAGTATCATTCGTGTGAGTTCCTGTGTACAACCATGCTCCACACCATATATGAACAAATCATCCCAAAACCTGACACGATGATGGTCCCCTACATTGGGATGGTGAATAACATTTTTCAAGGTAAAGGGAAATGTTAGAGCGTATGTATATATACTCTCATACAGCATACATTAACCATTGGGTATGTGTATTTAATCTCATAGAGCCTATACCTCTGCACCGATCATGACCAAACCTGAGATTCTGATATTTTCCGATGAAGACATAGTGCACAAAATGTTTCAAGTTCTAAGTAAAATGTTAGGTTGGGATTTGCATACATATCTAGTATGGTTAAAAACTCAGAAAATTTAGTTTCACATTAATATATATTATTACATTCACAATAGCAAACCTTATTTTTACGGCGTTTAATCTATATACACATATCTGTGTGTGTGCGTGCAAGTGTGTGTATGTGTATTTGTTTGTAGAATTTTGCGTGTATATTAGCAGCACGTCTGTACCTGCGCAGCTAAGCAATTTTATGAAATGAAGTCACTCACATTCGGTAAGGATTTCACCACCATCACGAAAGACAAAGGAGACTACGTGTGTTTGTGGAGATCCTTGCCTGGCCAGGAAAAAGGCTGCATTTACTTGCTTCCCCACTGTGCAAATAAAGCGCAAGGCGGTTTTTTTAATGTGGAGAGGGAAGAACAGGGAGAAAGGAAAAGGGGGCCAGCTCCTGAGAGGTGGGAAATGGGAGCTGGATAGTGATTTGCCAGCTGGCCCATGTAGGGCTGCCCCTAAATGGACCAGGAAATTGGCGCAAGGGCGATGGTCTTTGATTGCAGCATCTGCCGGAACAGATACAACACTTTGATCTTAGCCCGAAGGCCACACATCTCCTCCCGTGTGGGGCATGTTGGCTGACCCAGGAAAAAAGGCAGGCAATGGTGGTATTGATCAAAATAAAATAATCTGCCTTCTACTTTCTATTTCGGGCATTCTCTGGCAGTAACTGTTAGCAGAATCAATAGATTGTTGTTTATTGTAGTAGGATACTGCCGAACAGTACTGGTTTGTGCCGATTACTTTTAAAATCTTGAATCCGTCTGCCCAAAATTAGTAACAGATATCTCTTTCTAAAATTCGACAACTTTTAATTTTCATTTCTATCATGATTTATTATTGTATATTATGCCACAAACATTTGTTATGTCTCTAGAGGTTCGCTAAATTATACTGAAATGCTGTTAAACCATGGCAGTTTTTTTTGCAACTTAATGGGAGGGCGTGATGTTGCTGATATTGAACATGAGAATATTATAACTATGTCTTGGTGGAAAAAAAGCTTTCAAAGGCAAATTTTCTTTATTGTAACCAATGCAAATATATAACGGTTAAAATATAATCATGTGCAGACAAATATAGTTTGGGATAAATTCTCATAAAATTAGCTAAGAATAGAGTTTTTTTTTGATATGGGATTAATTGTTTCCTATACTAGCTGGCAAAAATTGCGCTTATATATGATATTTTAATTTTAGCAAACAGTAGCAATTTCGCCCGGCTTTGCTCCGGCCCTATGTACTATTCATAATTTATGTGAATATGTATCTATTAATAGTGCGAATATGTACGGTATTGCCTTTCTAAATAGTAGGTTTCTAAACTACCACAGAGAACAAAATGTAGAGACCGCTGGCGTCAATATTTTTAACGTTGACTCAAATTTTAGACCCAAAACTGGATTAATAGTTTCCTATAGACCGCAAAATAAAATCCTATGTACTTTAACCTGTTCGCAGCAAAATGTTCGTGCCAACAACGATTCAAACGCTTGTACCATGCCTGAATACACTTTATGTCAAATTGCAAATATTCAGATCTAAAATTAGCTAAGTAATTTGGTAGAGCCCGGGGAGGGCATGTTTTTAATTCGACTCGAATTTTGCCTCCATAGCATTTACACTTCTTGGCTTAAATGAAATCACAAAGTTTGATCCATGTCCAAATAATCTGTATATAAAAGTTCAAGTGCTTAGACCCAAAATAAACGGAGGAGTTTGGTAGAGATTTCAAAGGTAAAATTGTTAAACTTTGACATCTTTAACAGCAAAACCCCTGATCGAAACATGATCAATGAGAGTTTTCCAAACTTTAATACCCCTTATGTCAAATCTCGAGTCGGTCGACTGAAAGTTTATTGAGATATTGTGTAGGGAAATTAACACAGCCAGACATACATTTTCACTTTTATAGATATATGGATTATAACCGATATGTACATTTTTCACGCTTTTTACAAGTAGAGAACACCACTTGACCGTTGTATATTAAATACTAGCATTTCAGCCCGGCGTTCCCGGGTGTTTGGATGGGTATGTTGCGCAAAAAAAAGTGGTAGTAGGAAGGCAGGCTTGAACCCGTACCGTAAAGGAGAAAAAGAATGGGGTAAAACCTAACGTTATGCTTTTACGACCAGCGCCAACCCGGAAGCGATATTTTTTTTAATTAAGGCTAGACAATCTAAAGGAGACGATAACTTTCAAAAATATCGGCGAAAAAATGTACCCCCTCCCTCTAAAAAAGTGCCTTGTTGAAGGGGAAGAAATTAATGTGTTTAGCCCATTATTCGATATTTGTCGTATGAAAGGTCGAACATAACACGATACTGATTTTTGTAAAATCTGTCGCCTCTCTTAAAAGTTTAAGCCAGCCATGCAAACATACATACATACATTTATCTATTGGTAACTTAAGATTTTCGAACAAAACAAATGACAATCCTTGCCCTATCTCTGAATACCCTTTATGTAAATTTTCAAATATTTAGACCAGAAATTGTCTGAGTAATTTGGAAGAAACCGCAGAGGTCAATTTTTTTAAAATTTGGCCCCTATTATCACCCATTACCATTTATTGTTTTGGGCTCAAATCAAGTTATTAAGTTAGATCCACGTCCAAGAAAGCTATATCTAAAATTTCAAGTTCCTAGGCTCAAAATTGGCGGATAAGTTTGATAGAGTCATCAAATGTCAAATCGTTGAAGTTTGACCCCTTAATCGGGAAATTTCTGACCAAAAACCGATCGCGTCGATTTTCCCAAATCTCAGTACCATGTATATAAAATTTCGAGTCTGTAGACTAAAAATTGACAAAGTTAATGCGTAGGGGAATATACAAAGACACACACACAGACACAACCACACAGACACGTACACTTATATATATATATATATATATATATATATATATATATATATATATATATATATATATATATATAAATGCCTGTATTTACTAATATGTGAATACTTCTAAATTTAATGTAGAATAAAAAGGTTAGTATAGTCGGTGGAATAATATTTCCACACGTTCTGCATACTAAGCCTACCTACTTAGTATTTTATATTGCCAATGTGTTAATATCTAAGTTGAAAATAGACAATAGGTAATGTATTATCAATAACTATATTGGTATGAGAAGAGAAGTTCCTTATTTTTTATTTTATATATTTTCGTTGTTATTAAAATAGTTATATTCTCTATTTACGTATTGAAAAGACGCTAGCAAAATTATGCACGTTGTAGCACAATTATGGAGTAATCATGTACAAAGAGGAGGGTATGAAGATGAGTCTTATTTAACTAATATAAACAAACTGCTAGTTGGTAAGATGTTTAAAATAAAGATGGAAGTAAAACTATAAAGGACTTACATATTGAGAGCGAGTTATTGGAAATGTAACAAATAAGATTCTATAAAAATAAAATTATCACTTTTTGTATTTTTATTACATTTGGATGAATGTGAACACTTTGCAACATATCAGTAAATATATGCTTTCTTCAATTCTTAAATTGCTCATATGCTATATTAATAACAGGACAAATAGTAAAATATGTATATGTAAACAACGACACTAACCTTAAAACTGTACAACATTACATCAAATCAAGCTCACACAATATTATGTTTGTCGAGATAATCTTGTGTAATATATTTTGTCTGCATTATAAGTGGTATTTTATTTAAGAGGTGTTTAATGTTATTAACACGCTTTAATAAATGACCTCTCATATATTTGTGGGAACGCCGTGTTGACAGAATGTATTGATTTATTAAACATACGTGTGAACAGACATGTGTGTTCACGTAGTTTTTGCAAGTTAATATCAATATGACCCAGTCCTAACAATATATTTTGCGTAGTATATCCCCGATTATCACGACCAAAATATTTATTAATTTTAGTGAATATTAATCTTATCTCCTAGTTGGCAATTATGAAAGTATTTTTACATTAAAAATTAATACATGAACTACAACTCTCTAATATCATAGAAATGCATATAATTAATGGCAAGCACAACTATAAATAGTTTCGTTAAAATACGATGTATTTTTCTAGATATATTAATACTCAAATTACCTATGTAAAAAAACTGCATTAAATATTGCAGTTATACATAGCACATAGCACAATAGAATAAGAGTAATATTATAAAATAGTGAAAATGAGATTAAGATATGCCTAGAATCAAACCCTCTAAGAAAGGTTAAGAAATCGAATGTGAGAAACCATCCCTATTGTTAATTCTTTTAGTAATCTGAATATTAAATATGTCAGTAAAAGAATGAACAATTCAAATTAAAAAAATATATATATTGATAAAAATAGGTTAGGTTTAAAATAGATTGGGATAGGATTTTTTGTTTGCAGAATTGCGTTTTGAACAAACACATGCAGAGCACCGTACAACTAGTCACGTTCGAAAACACACTTCTGACGTCATAGACAAAGGGCAATTCTATATATAGTTCTAGGGGTTTCAATCTGCTAGTCAATAAGAGAGAGAGAGGAGAGAGAGAGAAAGAGACAGTGACAAGAGAGCCTGTGAGTTTGTCAGTTAATCCCATAGAGGAGAGGGGGTAGAAGATTAACCATATAGATATAAGTGAATTCCAGACGTTCATCGACCGGTCGATCAGATAAATATGGAAGTCATCGTTATGCTTTGTACGTGTTGTCTCGTGTTGTCATTCAGTTTTTTTTTTTTTTTTTACAAAGGCATCACCACATTATCAAGGCCCAGAGGCCACTCAAGGATAAGGGTTAAAGAGTGTACAGTAGAAATTGGTCAATATAGTAATCATTAGTAATGAAAATTTGGTAAATTTAATAACTTATATGGAACGGCTCATCAAGAACTTATTTACTTTAGACTTGAACACAACCATATTGTAGTCAGCCGGAAAGCAGGAAAACGGAAGACAATTCCACAGGCGTGCAGTTCTAAGAAAGAAGCTTTGTTCATGGAATCTACGTTTAGGTTTAGGCACAGATAAAGAGTGGGGGAAATTATTGATAGTGTTTACAGCTAGACGAGTGTTTCTTGTGAAAGTTTGGCGAGGGGGGACCAAAGATTGAAGCTCAGTTGAACACTGTCCATGAAAATAACGATACATCAGAGACAAACTCGCAACATCTCTTCTGTGAGATAGAGGTTGCAAGGAGGAGAAAAGGACATCTCCTACGAGGCTACGAAGTCTATTTTGAACTCTATCAAGGCAGGCCAAGTCCTTTCTAGCAGCTCCTGCCCAGATTTGGCAACAGTATTCCATCCTTGGACGTACCTGGCTCTTATATAGGTAGAGGATAGCATCAGCAGTGAGATATCTACTGGATCGATAGAAAGATCCCACCATTTTTCCAGCGGCCTTGGCAACAGATTTGATATACGTGTTCCATTTAAGATCAGGAGTAATGGTCAAGCCCAGAAGCTTGTCAAAACTTGAGGCCTCCTGAAGACGAGAGCCATTCATTTCAATTGATGACAAATGTGGATTAGAATGTTGATGATGTAAAAAGAGAAGCTTGGTTTTAGATGCATTAAAAGTAACCAGCCACTCCTTTCCCCATTGTACTACGTGCTCAAGATCAGAGGAGAGAGAATTGGAGAGAACTTGGTCGTTTACTGTCTTAGATGTGGTACCATAAATGGTAGTGTCGTCAGCATAAATGTCTACAAATGATGTAAGGATATGATTTGGAAGATCATTAATGTAGATCAGGAAAAGAGTTGGGCCCAGGATGGATCCCTGAGGGACACCGGCATTAATACTGTGAGCTTCTGATTTTTGCCCCTCAACTACTACTCTTATGAACCTATCAGAAAGAAATGATTTAATAATTGAGAAGACTTTTCCAGCTATACCATAGCTAGCGATCTTATGAAGTAAACCTTTATGCCATACCCTATCAAAGGCTTTAGATATGTCAAGAGCAATTGCTCTAGAAAGATTGCCACCGTCGAGAGATTTGCTAATCCTATGCGATATAACTGTAATGACATCTGCTGTAGATCTAGCAGAACGGAAACCATATTGAGTGTCACTAAGAAGGTTATTTTTGTTGAGATGTTTGATTACTTCTGTATTTAACACAGATTCTAGCAACTTACTCATGACGCACAGGAGACTTATTGGCCTGTATTATCTTTATCTAGAATGAACATTTCATAATCCGCCGAGGTATATATATATATATATATATATATATATATATATATATATATATATATATATATATATATATATATATATATATTTCTTCCTCTGTCTTAAGGACTTGTATACATCTCCAGTCAGTATATATAAAATGCACCAAGCATCCCAAAACTGTATAAATATATTCTCTCTCTCATCGCAAGCGTAATATAAGTTTTATGTATTGTCACAATATGAATCTCCTGTAATATCAATTTAATATGAACCCTGGTATACAACAGAAACAAGGTACCTCATGTGTTTTGTTCCCTATGTGATAATCGTTCTTACACGATAAATATAAGCCTTTGTAAATACCATTGTAAAATTACACTATTCTGTGTGTTACACATTCGTCCCTTTGTCAAAGCAAGACCAAAAATATACTTATATTTAAGAGTCATGGCTGCCTGAAACCAAAAATCAATTACCTGAATGCATTAAAAAAGAGTTTATTTCGAGACTGTGCTTTTCCACAAACTTGCAATACTCTAACATTCAATATGAACATATTAGTGCGAGGAATCCCTGTACTTGTAAGACTCAATCGCCGTTATAAAAAAATTCTGAAACGTAAATAATATTTATGTTAAACTTAGAAAGAATGTGTATCATTAATCTATCTAGGATCTATTCAACTAACATTAATTTTTTTACCCATCAATTATTTACATTCATATATTACTTATTCAAAATGACATCTAAAAATAAAGATTTCTGAACAATATGCACTTGTAAAGAAGATAAGAACATATCGTCACGATTTCATAGTTATGATTATCATATCTCAAGTTCCTCATATTTCATATAAATAATCGTGTATGCAATGTGGGTTTGTTTTAGTAAAACGCGCATTCACAGATGCACATGCTTGTTCCTACATGGCGTTTAAAAATCTTTAAAGCAGTTAAAATATTAATCAAATAATATAAAGTAAAGTCTATAATTCGATATAAGGATATATTTTTAACCCATTTAAAGAAAAATACTGTATTTCGGTTACTGGGTGGAGTTACGATTATTCAGAAACACATATGATTATTTTTGTCATTATTACTCAAACCAGTATTAAATTGTGGATATGATTACTTATGTTGAATTGACACTTGCCGATCATTAAAAATTGTGCTGGCGTATTTGTTGCGAAAGCAAAATGCTCAGGAAAGGAATTTATGTAACTTAAGTATGGGGATACCAAATTTAAGACAAAGTTGAGAAAGGACAGGTTAAGAGTGAGGTGGTCTCATTCACAGACGAGATTTAAATTGGAGTCATTTTACATGTTCCATGATGAAAAAAATATATGTGTATATATATATACATATATATACATATATATATATATATATATATATATATATATATATATATATATATATATATATATATATATATATATATATATATATATATATATATAAATGAACGAGTCTTTGTGTCTGTCTGTCTTTGTGTCTGTATATATTTCCCTTCGTAATAACTCTGTTAATATTTTCTCTACGGACTCGAAGTTTGATATACAGGGTACTGAGATTAGGAAAAATCTACATAAAGGTTCCTTGGACATGCATCTTACTTAATAACTATATTTGAGTCCAAAACACCACATGTTAAGAAGGTGAAAATTGGGGTCAAAGTTAAAAAAAAATAGACCGTTTTTTTTTTTTTTTTGCTTTGTTATTTTTTTTTTTGCTCAGCATACATCTCCAGCACCCAGGCAACGCCGGGCCGAAATGCAAGTATATCTATAAAAGTGAACGTTTTTGGGTGTGTGTCTTTCTGTCTGTGTGTGTGGGTGTATATTTTCATTCGCAATGTCCACAGACACGAAATTTGGGAAAATCTTTGTGATTAGTTTAGGCAAGAAATGTGGCTGTTAATTGGTCAAAGTTCCACGATTTGACCTTTGAGAACTCTACCAAACTCCTACGACAATTTTTGGTCTAAACACTTGAAATTTTTGATACACGTTTCTTGGACATGGATCTAACTTAATAACTGTATTCGAGCCCAAAACACTAAATTTTAATAGGTCACAATATGAGGCAATTTAAAAAAACACGACTTTATTTGCTTAGCATACACCTCCAAATATCCGGGCAACGCCGGGCACTCATGATATTATATATATATATATATATATATACATATATATATATATATATATATGTGTGTGTGTGTGTGTTAGTGTGTATGTGTGTGTTCGTGTGTGCGTATGCATCTCTCTCATGCTATGAATTTACCTATCTATCTCTCTATCCATAAATCTATCGATATTTATCTATTTTAATATGTATGTATATATATATATATATATATATATATATATATATATATATATATATATATATATATATACATATGTAAAATAGACGTTTGCATATTAAAGCGACTGCTAAGTATTACTCGTATATTTTGCTTCCACTATTATTTACATAGTTTTAATTCATAATTGTGTTAATGAATGACGAGTAATTATCTGTTATTATTTAATTTTCGCTTTTAATTCTGATAATAAATATATTAACGTGGACATTTTTATATTAATTAATAATTAATCAAATGATATACCCGAATATCTATATATAGGAAAATATGAGAAAAAATATATTTTCTTGTAAATCTTTACATATCCAAAGAATGTGCATCAATTAATTTTTTTAAACGCACATTAATTCATATTAAAAAGAAAACACGTAATGCAGTTAACAATGAATAGACATTTACAATAAATATCTTGTCAACTTCGAAATACACAAAGAGTTGAACCAAGAGATAATGTAGAACAATGCATTGTATAATAACGCGAACCAAATTTTATGTTAATTTTGGTTGTTTTAGTCGTTTCAATATGTTTTTGTGCTTCGCCTACACGTTAGATCGCGGATAAATATGAGAAATAGTGGTGTGTTTAGTCTAGAACTTTTCATATACGTTTTAAGCTCGGCACATGATTTGAGTCCTGTTGTCAAGTTCTATGTAGTCCACAACTTTTTCGTTGGTTAATAAATGTTGGAGAATACTGTGTATCTTACATATGAAATTACTTACCACTTAGTGTAATTTTTCACAACACATATTTAGAACTGTATTCTTTGTAGCCCTTAAAAATTCATAAAACCAGAGACAATTGTTACTTTATTTTATGCTATCATTGTATAGTTATTGGGCGTATTTTGCTCTTAACGGACTAACCTTTAATGGTTTAACAAGTATTCCGATATTGTACAACCGATAATGCTATTTATTCTGTTATAAACACTTTTATGTAATACATTTATATATGTTGATCTCTCGCTCCATACTATGCTATCATTTATATTTGCGTGTCTTATCCGGGAATTCTAGTTTACTAAATGTAATTATTACTATAGTTTGCGCCTATAATTTCGTGCAGTGTTACAAGAAGATCCTGATAGTATTGCGCGCTCTGTTTAAAATTCATTTATCAATATGTTAGAAAACAATTATTGAGTGCTCAAGAAGTTTCCTCTTTCTCAGAACGAAACTTGAAAGTCAGTATGCCTGATCTGCTTGGGAGAGAGGGATTCTCAATAACAGCAGACTTTCCACTGTGTATGTGACTGGCCGTTTTTGCACACGCAAATGGTACACCAAGATGAAGAGACAGGCTGTATTATAACAATTACCGTTTAAATATTAGTTGAATTACAAGTTCGCAGATTATAGCAAACTTTTCTTTCTCACGTTTTAAAATGTGATTCGCTTCGAGGAAAATTCCTTTGAAGTACTATTAATCGGTTGTATTTTCCTTCGGTCCGACGTATCATGTCAAATACTATCGCTTTCTTCGTACTATCTTCCATAGTTGGCGATAGTGATATATCGTGTAAGTAATAATGAATCTCAACTAGCTCTGATATCAGTTTATTTTGTCTCGGGAGGTGTTTGGTATGCAAGTGTCCATTTTAGCACTTTGGTGTTAAGTAGATGAGCATAGTGATCACGGATATAGTACATAGTGATCACAAATATATGGTAATTTATCGCTAGCCATCAAAAAGTTGGTTAGTTTGTAATATTTTGGGAGCTATCGTACAGCTTATTGCTGCAGCCCTTTACACCCCCTTAATTTTTAGTTTTTATTACTTCCACACGCTTTTATTGTAATCTTTAAAACGATTGGGTGTCTTTTGTATTAAAATGTAAACTTTTTTGACTACAATTTGGGGGATATGAGACGAGTGGATTCGCTAATCATTTTTCTAAAAAAAAAACGACTATGCTAAACAACGAATGAGAACCTTCCAAAGTTAGTATAAAATTGTCGAATTTTGGATTCAATCAGTTCGCCACTAAATACGTAACAGGCCGCCTTTGAATCTTGGCTACCATGTTGGTTACTGCCAATTACATGATCTGAGCTATGCCGCCATCTTTGTTCAACATAATGTCACAGCACTTGACAAAAACAAACATGTTGCATTCGAGAGACCACTTTGGGGGATATACTTCCAATACCGTTTTATAATCTTACTTATTAGGATAATTGTATCCAAGTAGGCGATTATTAAATAAAGTTTTCGAATTTGAATCACCACAGATTATTATTCATGCAAATCGAATTGGAGCTATTTTCTTGATAGGAATTTGAATCATATCGACGTTAATTACTAGTTAATTAAAGTTTTTGGTGGACTAGCAACTAGTTATGGTAGTCTTTTAATTATCAACCAAGATGAAACCATTTATGTTGTCAGCGGAAACATGGATTTAATTTGATTCCACTTTGCTATAGTAGTTAGGGGCAGCCTGCTTAATTAAACAAGGATTTCTATGTCAGTTTTACAGGTCATTCAAGCTCCTCCTAGAATTTATTTAATGAGTCCAACGTTGCTGATGATGTTGTGCATTTTCTCTTATATGGGGCGAAAACGTCAAGGAAAATACCATTGTTTTCGTACGTGAGTTTTCTATTTTATTACATTTTCCACATTTTTGGAAGTAATTATTGGCAACATGTACAAATTGAATAGATGAATTCAGTCTGTGCCAGCCAAATTGAGTTTCTGTATTGCTTAACATGGCAGGGTTGTCGACTACTTCATGATTGAGAATGGAACTCAACTCAGGAGCCAAGCTTAAAAACATATATGAACAGTTCCGAATTATCATGAAAACTTTGAAATACTTCGTCGTATCGTGTAATGTAACAATGGCAACTAGTAAATCGTCAACATTTATTTCCGATGTATTTATTATTCAATTTATTTAACAACGCTATATCAGGAGAGACTTAATATACTTATTCACTGTACGAAAATGTTGTTATCTTTTTTATCCATTTTAAAATATTTAGTTTCTGTTGGAATTTAATTGGTATTTCCACATTTGTGACATAGTTGATTTTTATCCACACTGGGTTTTGAGTTTTCTCATATAGAGAGATAACACAAATATAGCAGTGAACGTATATAATAAAAAGAGTATTCACTGTGACCTATTCATTTTCTCAATAAGCAATACTAAATTAAAAATAAATTTGGCAATATAATATTACAAATTTAAACCAAGAATTTTGTTCACATATATTAGATATTACTTTTCTTTAGAAAAAAGAAAACATAACCGAGAAGTCAATTTTAGTTAAGTCAACAAATCAATTTAATTTTATCATGGACTATTATCCTCATCTTTTTTAGATGTGGTTTCATATAAATAATATAACAAATCAACTCATCAATTCTTTCTTCACGATAATTTACCAGTTTACTAATGTCTTTACATGTATTTCTGGGAGTTACTTATCTTGTATACAATTTAGTCGTATGTTTTTATGGTACCGATTCTCTGATTTTTTCATTGTCATGGCCTTCCGAGCACTATCTTGCCGGTCCGAAAACTTTGTTGATAGTTGGGTTGTGACACAGCGCATATAAGCGCGTGTTATTAAAACATCAGCATGTAAGGCATAGATCTCTGGCGAAAATACTTGCAGCCGCAGCCGTTAATGAAGGAATGTGTATTAGCGTATGTGCGCAAGTTTGTATCATAATGTACAAGAGAAAAACACGTGGTCCAAGAGTAAGGAGTTGAGTACTAAGGAAACTTGACGGGTAGACACAAGAGTAAAAATGCGCTGGATCGCACCAGCGTAAAGTGGCTCAAACAGAAAGAAGAGCTACCGGGGAGGATGACGACTGACCCAAGGTGAGAGAATAAACCTTTTAGCACTTCTTGAGATGGCAGCGTTTTATTACGGGCATCGAGGCGAAATAAGCAGTAAAATCTGAAACAGTCGTCTTTCGAAAATTAACAAAAATAAATGCTAAAAGAGCAAATTGTAAATCGAATGTTCGTTTCTTTCCGTTTTTGTTTTTTGTTCCTGCATTATACACAATGTTACTGAGGAATATACTTTGAATACGATAGTGTTATTACGTGGTTTGTCCTACATTGTGACTCTAGAAAAGCGTCATAAAAATACTGGTACAACGGGTTAAGGTTGAAAAAGATGTACAAATCTGACATTAACAGGATGGAGGAAGGGGGTTGTTTCTCATCATTTTGCGATTAGTCAAAAGAGAGTATTAGACACAATTATTTTTCAAATGACGCAAAGGGTTTATTACAATGAACTGGGTAAGTGTTGTAATTAGTCGCGCAAGTAACTACTCGACAAAAATAATATTACTTGCAAAGTACTATTGAGCAATACAGCTGTAGGTACCGCTCGAAAAAAACATTTTTCTTAATTTCCTCGCATACTATTTTATTAACTCCTTTGGAGTAGTAGTAATAATAATAATAATAATAATAATAATAATAATAATAATAATAATAATAATAACATTAATAAAAACAATAATAATAATAATAATAATAATAGTAATAATAACAACAACAACAACAATAACAATAATAATAATAATAATAATAATAATAATAATAATAATAATAATAATAATAATAATAATAATAAAAAATAATAATAATCGCCATGTTCTTCTGTTTCATTTCAGATAATATTTAATGTAATTTGATATAATATCTATTTTTTTAATCTTTTACAAAGTCATTTCTTAAGAGTTTTCAAACCGGGCAACTATTCTCACTAATATTAGATAATATTTCATAACGGTCCGTTGGAACTATTACTGTTACTACTAATCTTTATTTCTAAGACCGTAAGAGTAATTGTTTACTAGAATTATACATGATACTTTAAGCGGTTTATATTTTCTTATCGCTTGCACATTTGTTTTTACAGAGAAAGAGAGAGAGAGGGGGAGAGAGAGAGAGAGGGGTGAGTGACAATAAGGAATGAATCCGTAGGTATAGAATAAAAAAAAAAAATTAAAATTTGTTCAAACATATTTAATAAATTCCTTTGAAATAGTGATTTTTTTATTGGTTGCACATTGATTTTTAAAAACAGAGACATGGAGAGGGGGATAATAAGCGATAATAAGGAATGAAGAAGTAATGAAGCATAAAAAAAAATGTCTTCATCAAATATTTAATTAATTCCTTTGAAATAATGATAATAGTAATGTTCATTAGTGAGCACTATTGATAATAATAATGATTTATTTTAGATTTTTTAAATATATTTTGATATAATATCGATTGACACAGAAAAATATTATTTACGGATTTGCATATTACGGTTTTTCCACTCTAATTTTAAAAAAATGCTCTGCCGAGGTTGCTCCAGTTCTGCCCAACCTTTACAATAAATGCCTTAACGAATCTTGTTTTCCCGACTGCTGGAAATCTGCCTCTATGGTACCAGTCTTCAAGAATTATGGTGAAAGAACTGACCCACTAAATTATCGTCCCATTAGCCTCCTCCAGCTTTTCGCCAAAATATTTGAGTCCTTAGTTAATCAAGCCCTAGTCCAGCACCTAACAGCTGCTAAACTCCTGACTGACAAACAATATGCATTCAGGCAAGCCCGTTCAACAGCAGATATCTTAACTGTAGTTTCTGAAAGTATATACCGTTCATTGGATAAAACAGGGGAGGATAGAGCGGTGGCCCTTGATATATCTAAGGCTTTTGACAGGGTATGGCACGATGGTCTTCTAAAGAAAAATTAGATAATATGGAATCACTGGAAGAATTCACAATATAATTAAATCCTTCTTAAGTAATAGAAAAATCAAAGTTGTCCTCGACGGTCGTACATCCAAAAAATATGACATAAATGCGTGAGAACCTCAGGGGTCTATCTTTGGACCTCTATTGTTCCTGATATTCATAAACGACCTCCCTGATAATATTGTTTCGGAGATGGGTATATTTGCCGATGACACCACTCTCTATAACAGATATGAGGGGAAAACAAATGAACACATATCCAAGGAAATGGCAGAAACACTAGAGGATGACCTCCAATCCGTATTGGAATGGGGACAAAAATGATTGGTCACATTTAATGCTGCTAAGACTAAGCTTGTTTCCTTCAATAACTACAAGAAACCTTCTCTACCACCAATAGCAATGGCCAAGAACACATTGCCTGAAAGTACTTCTTTTAAACTCCTCGGTCTAAGGTTTACAGGGAATATGAACTGGAATAGATACATTGAGAGCATTGCCAAGGCTGCTGCAAGGAAGGTTGGCTCCCTCTACCGTGCTAGAAAACTACTTACGCCTGACAGTATCCTATACCTCTATAAGGCAACCATTCGCCCATGTATGGAGTACTGTTTTCACATCTGGGCTGGTGCATCTGCTGCTTGTCTCTCGCTCCTGGACAGGGTTCAAAAGAGAGCCGCCAACCTGATAGGTCCTGAACTGTCATCTAGGCTTCAGCCTCTGTCCCATCG
The DNA here is from genome assembly GCF_053919585.1 of Euprymna scolopes. Lineage (NCBI taxonomy): Eukaryota > Metazoa > Mollusca > Cephalopoda > Sepiida > Sepiolidae > Euprymna > Euprymna scolopes. The sequence goes on from NC_136485.1 coordinate 23,337,330, forward strand.
ACGAGATGTTGCATCCCTCTGTCTATTCTACAAATACTTTAATGGTGAATGCACTGACGAACTAAACACTTGTACCTCCCCGACGTAACTACCCCCGACAAACCCGACAAGCTACTAAGTCTCATCCCTTTACAGTGGAGATCCCTAGGTGCAAGAAAGCCTTTTACTCCAATAGTTTCTTCCCCAGAACTGCGGGTTTTTGGAACTCCCTTCCGGGATTCTGCTTTCCAAACTGCAATGATATGCAGAAGTGCAAGTGTAATGCTAACAAACATCTTTCTACTCTTCTCCCTTCATAATGACCCCGCAAATTAAGTCCCTAATAGTAGCCCCTGCTTCAAAGTGGCACTGTGCCTTTGGGGTGAAAATTGAATAAAAAAAGAAATTAAAAAAATAACCATTTATACTAACCTTCCTGTCAAACCACGCTAAGCGACTATTAATATTACCTTTACACAAGAGCTGTCGGCTGCAACAACGAGTTCTACAGATCGCTTGTTTGGGCTACTGATGTTATCTTTTCGTTTTAATCAAAGCTGATTGCGTGCCAGGCTATATGTCAAAAAACTATTCTCTACTTCGACGTAACAATTTAATGAACAAAGCGGTATCTTAAAACTTTAAAATACTCGTAAAACATTTTAACCTTGAACAAGGGGTTTTACGTTCAACGCCGGTATCGAATAATTTAACCAGAAATATCTTTACATTTGGAAATTAACAATCGGTATAATGTAATCCCACTATTATTTCAAATGTAAGGATGCCATTATAATTTAATTTTACTTAACCAATGTTTAACAAATAAAAATTAAAAGAGGATGACGTTATAAAATGTGATAGGCTTACGAACACGAGTGCTAATCCACTAGCGAGTTACGCACTTGCTCCGATATTACACTGAGGGGCAAATTATTATTTTTACAAGTAAATAATTTTTGCGATATTTTTTTTTTTTTAATTTATATATTTTGGCTTGAATTTAACGCATTATCTTATCATTATGATTGTATATGTTTCTTTTTGTGTTTTTTATTGATATTTTTATTAATAGGAAAATTGGTGACAGTCAAAATTAGCACTTGTACCGAAAAACAAAAATAAATAAAAAGTTTCAGTGTGTACGTACCTTTCATAGAATGTCGTAGATCTAAACACAAGTGTTATTTTGTGCTAGTGCACTTATTGATCTGCGCTATTGTTTAATAGTTATTTTAGGTTTTAGATAAGAATTACGATTCCTGTTCTTATTAAATTGATAAATAGAAAATACCCGCGCTACTTTTAAATAGTATTTGCAATTTTAATTAAAGTTTTACAATACCTGTTTTCATTAGAATGTTAGGTTAAATAGTATTTACAAGGTTACTTAAAGTATTGCGATACCTTAAACTATTAAAAAGAACGGTGACATAAGTACATAAGTACAACATTTTGGGTGTTGTTTTGCTTTGCATTGCTTTAATTTTCTTTGTTGGTTCAATCTGGCAAAAAATAAACATTTACAACAATGAATACAAAAACCATAATAAATAGAGAATCCATAAATTTGACCAAACTTGATATTTTTAACAAAACATAACGCAGGTATCGTAAAATTCATATAAAACTGGAAAATAATATTTAAAATGTTTTACTTTCACCAATTTTCGTGATAACAATTACATAAACTCCGGTCAAAATTTTTTTTTAAAATATCCATGAAAAACAAACATAAAAAACAAAGATAAAATCATAAAAAAACATCACGCGCCAAGTTCAAGGCAAAATAAAAAATAAAATAAAAAGGCAGTTTTGCAGTTAATTCCCGGCAAAATTCGATAACTCTATAAAGGTCACATCAGTATTTTACACCGTCAAATCACGAATATTACGAATTATCAGTTTTAAGATAAACATAAAAATTATTAATCATTTAAACTAAAAATTATATAATTAATTAAATAAATATTTTAATATTAGAAGAAAGCACTTGTTTAATTACAGCAAACGAACAAAATATGCATTTTTATATATGTATAATTCTTTATTTAACAGAAAAATGAAACAATTTTATTTACACTAAATAATATCTGAATTATGCACTATTAAAAATGTAAGTGCCCTTTTGATTGAACTTTTTACCATTATACATATTTATACATTTTCTAATTATAAAAACGATTATTATATTGATTATTTCTTTTGCATATAAATCAGAAAAAATGGCAATCGTGAGGAAAATCTTCAATCATTTAAGTATCAATAAATTTGTTCGTCATAAATATGATTATTAGATTAAATTTTATTTGCAAAAGAAAAAAAATCATTGCTAAAACATATCAGCGCATTATCAAAATATTGTCAAAAATGATTATTGTCTTCTATTAATAATTACAATAAGATGTTTTATTTAATTAATTTTAAATAGTATACATAAATAATGTGGAATATACAAATATTTTTATAATGACAAAATTTGTGAGCATTTGCTGATTTTGAATTTTTTTCTTTTCCCTATTAAAATGAATTCAATCATTTTTTTTTAATAACACAATTTATTGATAATATATTTATTAAACATTTTCCAATCCATGTTTCTTCTTTTCAAATCAAACGAATTTCACATCACTTTACTAAACAATCATTTTTTTTACAAAATATATTTACATAAGTGTATTGATACCATTGGATAATTTTGCATTTTTATTCTAATGTTTTATATGCAATTAATTTTATTTGTTAGTCAAAAAATATAATCAGTATAATAATCGTTTTCTATAATGAGAACATTTATGAATATTTATAATGTTAAAATGGCAGAAAAATGCAAATCACATTTTTATTATTTCATAAGACACATCTGATTTAGTGTAAATGATATAGTTATTGTTTTAACCTAGTATCTTCCTTTTTTAAAGATTAATATTAATAGTTTTTGGTAAAGTAATGGTCCGCGTAAACATTCCTTTGAATACTTTTCTGTTGAGGAAGAAATCTTTTTTAAAGAAAATGTTATTGTTTAAGTGATTGACGTCAGAGAATACAGTAACAATAAAAATAAATACGTATTAAGGAAGACTCATGACTAAAGTAAATAAGGCAATTTATTTGCTGTACTACGGGACTAGTTTATGACGTCACTATTCTCCGCGTGTTGGTCTCTAATTTCTTTTGTTAACCGGCCCACGGTAACCGGAATGACGCCATAATTGTTCAAGGCAGTAGCGGTGCGTCTTCCAAACCCGTTTTCAAATGAGTCTCTATGAACGGGTGTGGCTGCAAAACCAAGCGGTCACCTAATTGCAGAATCTTATCATTACAATCTTCAGCATATCCAGATACACTTCGTTTTTACGTGTTTTTATTACATTTTCACCCCAAACAAGACACATTGCCACTTTGGTGTAGGGGGCTACTATCAGGGGCAGCAACTACTTGGACACTATGTTGGGATTTGGGCAGCAAGATGTCGGTTCACGTTACACTTGAACTTCTGCATGTCAGTATATTTGAGGAAACAAGAATCTGCAATGGTGTTCCAGCGTCTAGTAGTTCTGGGGAAGAAACTACTGGAGTAGAAATATATTTTACATCTAGGGATATCTACTGCGTTGGGGTAGGATTTAGCTGCCTTTCGGGTATGTCAGGGGTGTCTACGTCGTGGGGGTACAAGTGTCTGCAGTTCGTCAGAGTATACACAATTAAAATACTTGTAGAACAGGCAGAGGGATTCAAAGTTTCGTCGATGGGAGAGAGGCTGAAACTTAGATGCAAGTTCAAATATACTTCAAAGATGTGAGCTTATATTATGTTGCCATCACTTTAAGTCACACTAACGACTTTAATCTTGGCAGGAATCTTCGTTAAGATGTGTATTGATGCCCTGAACCGTCCGAATTTTTTTTTGGAAATCTTGTTGAAATAACTTGGATCGGGAGAGACAAGGAGCTGTAGAGCGGCGCTAGGAGTGTCAGAATCCGCCATGAAAAAAAAAAGATTAATTATGTAGACTCGCTATCTTCTATGCTTATAACAATACGAATAATGTGATTAAACCCTATTTTTTCAATAAAAGGAGCAGTGATCGAACTTTAAAAATATAAAATGTTAATCGAAAGATATAAAAAATTGTTTTACCGGTGTTCTTTAAAAATAGTTCACGAAATTACGCGAATTTAAACATAATCTAAATATAATATAAATTAAAAAAATCACTTAACTGCATAAAATACTAATCAATGGTTGCTTCCATTTATGAGAATGTGTCCTTATGTATATTTTATATTCCATGTGATTTTTAATAAAAAATGTTTTAAACAACTATTTGAAAAACCGCTATTACGTAAACATAAACACGAATTAGCGAAGCGGTTTTGCTTCCTGCTTTGAAATACGGATAGATAAAAGAACGAAAAACAACCAATTCGCCTAAGACTTTAAGTCTTGTGCGTGAAGAAATATGTCTCGTCGTATATAAAAAATAATAACATTTTACTGATCAGATTTTGCCTGAAAAAAACACTCGAGGAATTTTTTATTTTTTTTCGTCTCTCAACGAAATACATGATTATTTGATTTAATATATTATAGTTCTTTTTTATGAAGTGAATTTAAAAAAAATATGAAAAAAACAGTGAATGAAATAGAAAAAATAGTCATACTTCTAAGAACATTTCTGGAAATAAAATGAGATTATAAGGTTTCACTCAAAAGCAAAACAACGGAAAATTAAACTTGGTTTTAAAAAAGGTTTAACACTTTTGACTTTACAGCAAATAACAGTTTTTGTATTTAATTAGCTTATTTTCTGCATTGATTCTTTATCTTCAATTTGGGATATATAAGTTTGAGGTGTGAGAATTAATTAGTTTAATTTGAATAGACATTTAAAATGAGAAGGTGAATTTAAAACAAAAAACCGCTTGTCTAGAATATTATGTTCAGTTTATTGGAAAGAGCGTACAATTTACATGGAACCTAAACATACCGTAAAAATTGACCCATAAAAAAAATTTGATAAATCTAAAAAAATAAAAAAATCGAAAGAATTAAACTCGTAAAATTCAATTGATTTCATTACATAAAAATGACTGGATGAACGCGCGCAATCATTTTGTGTAGACACTGTTGTTTAAAAAAAAAATTAAAAATAATATTTATATTATGTATAAAACAAATTTAATAGTTTATTTTGGAAGTTTCTTCAATAAATACAATTTAAAAAAAAACACTTTAGAAAGAGAAATTATGACTTTCTTATATTTTATTCGCAGTGTTGTGTTTTAAGTGTCTAAAATTCCGCAAAAAAGTTGACACGCCTAGAACGGCGCATATCCGATTATACTAGTACATCATTGAGTTTATTCCAGATATAAGACAATGGCCCTCGGATTTGTACACAACTAAAATACTAGTTTATGGTCTACAAAACAAAACAAAAAAACGTTTCATGAAACAAAAGTAAAACTAAGTCGTCTTTTCTAGGACTGCAATTAAACCGTGTGTGTGTGTGTATGTGTTTGTGTGTGTGTGAAGATACACGCTTCAATCATTTTTTTTGAAAAACTGTTATACTTTAAATAACTTGCATTATTTAGCCTTTTATTTGATGCTTTATGATTATTATTTAATAATTTATTTATTTAAATATTTTTTCATTACCAAATTGATATTATTTATTAACTAATCATTTTTAAATACTCCCTGAAATTGTATGCGTTCTCCTAGTTTTGTCTACATTTTCCAATGTAAATCTATAATCTGACAATTACGCATTTACTCTATGTATTATAATCAACGAATTGTAGACAAAATACCATTTTAATTTCTATGAAAATATCGGTAGTTAATGTGATTCGCAGTGAGTCAAATTAATATACTTGATTTCAACTAGTCTGCATATCAAGTTTAAAATAGAACCGTCTCGTAACATACAGTAACATATGATTGCAAAATTATTCCTCGAATCTATGCCCCTATTCACACATAGTCTATGTTAGGGGAAGGAACTATTAGAAAGAGTTGCCTTATATAGCTTGTTCTATTTAAATTTATCTTGTTTTATAACGCTTGGAATATGTCTGTTTTACTGAGTCCAGTTTGGGGAAGATATATTGGATTTTTGCATAATTACTATTTTTATCAACTATTTTTCTCTGCATAAACTAAATACTTTTTAGTAGGCAATTCTCTGCTTTACATCGAATCCTGTCAAAATCAATTATCTGATACGGTTGAAAACATGCAGTATAAAATGTTTATGCGTTATTTCAGCCATGTATTTAACAACACACCGCGGTACTCGTCTAAAAAAGCAATACACAGTAAAATAAAGATTATTGAAATGAGTGTAGCAAACCAAAAAGAAAAAGTCTAAAGCGACGCAAAGCAAATTTAACTACACGGGTTGTATAAAAATGTGACAAGACGCAGAACAATATTATCTTTATGCATGTCAGAAGGCTTCCCCCTTACTTCTCCAATCCCCCTTCTATTATCGTGTCCGAGTATTCCTAATGAGTAGGTATGGCAAGTGACCATGCGAGACCTCTGCAAGAGCTAGGACTTGTAAAGTTCACGGACGCCATCTTCGATCTTTTTTTTTACTTTCCGTTATCCTCAGGCCACAGGATAGACATGCATAAGCATGCTCGCGAGGTGAGTATGCGTACTTATTTATAGTTTGTATAACCACAAAAGACACAGACGTGTGGATTTCTTTGGTGAATATCCTACTTTCCTTGGTTTATAATCATAAAGAGTGCTTTGCGGGGTTGGTCTATTATTCCGGTAACTTAAACAAAGAGGTATATTCATCATCTTTTGTAATGCTTTCGGTTCTGATCATGG
>NC_136485.1:23349160-23426660 GCF_053919585.1 Euprymna scolopes
CCCAAGATGTTTGAGGAAAGGAAATCAGGTTCATATAAAAATGAGATATTTCCAATGAATAGGTATTGTTTGATATAAGATGTTTCCCCCACATTGATAAACCTTTATTGCTTTTCTGGACGTCCCTGTTACCGGGACCAGGGAGAGACCGTATTCTATAGATTAACTTTCGCTTTTGCACTGAAAAGCAAAACATAGAAACGGCGAGTAAAAACTATCGAGAATTACGTGTAAATGTCGCCCAAATTAAATATAGACGCGACTTACCTTCATTATTCGTAGATACTAATAATTCAGAGTGGATAAAAAGTGTTATAAGAATGAGCGACCAAGCCAAGAACCACATCGAAGAAAGCCTTAACTGGGCATACACAAAACTTGTCACACATACACATTTTCGCTTTTATATATATAGAGATAGTATTATAGTGTAAATGCCCTATATATTTTTATATATCATATATATAGTTACGATATAAAAAATTAAATATATATATTAATATATATATATACATATATAAATAAATTCATATATATATATATACATATATACACACACACATATATATATATATATATATATATATATATATATATATATATATATATATATATATATATATATATACTGTAAATTTGTAAAAGTTACGGAATTCATGGTCAGTTGAATTACCGGAACTAGAAAGATTTACAGACAAAACGCTTAATAAATTCAGATAATTAACTTGTACATATCCACCCATTTTTATTCCTCGTTCACAAACATAAAAAGCCATATAATATTATATTCACTCGGGTGTATTGTATTCTAGAGGAATAAAGACCACCCCGGTAAACGCTTACATTTCAGTTCATGCCTTTTTTTTTAAAGGGATACAACTCACTCGCTGTCTATACAAACCAGTGCTCCTTACTAATATTCTCCAACAATACCCCCTCAAATACGGAGTACCTGAAAAAAGTACGAACAGTTATTTTTTATCTATTCCAACAAAACAAAGTCCTTGAAATGGGAAGGCCAGCTGGCATGTCCACTTACACGTGTCTTTTTCTAAAGGCGCTCTTTTCAAGACTCATATCGGTAGGGAAAACGTTTGGGGTGTAATTTCTAGATACTTTTGTTCTAATGCTGCAGGTTTTAATCCGTCGACTGAAATGTTCTGCGCTTTGTTCTCATTAAGAGATTTGAAGAATGTCCTGTGTCTCTCAATAAATTGATAAGAACCACGATACGCTGGTTGCAGAGAATGTACGCTGGGCGTATCCTGGCTAAAACAAAAATGAGTGCAAGTTTCTAACCCCTTAGATACATACGTGTCTGTGTGTGTGTTTTTTTTACTGCTGACAGATAATGCGCCATCTGGGTCATGTTTGTTGTCAGTCGGTCGACAAATTCTGTCAGATCCGAAACCCTTCTTTGAGGTTTCAATAAATATTGTGCTTGTAACCGCAATGTGGTTCCATACAAGGCTTCTGCTGCTTAGAACTCCACATCCATCTTTACTGCGGTGCGCATCCCCAAAAATGTTAGTGGAAGGTGTTCTAACAATTCATCTATTAATTTACTTTTTTCGGAGTATCATTCTCAACTTTATTAGTTGTTGTTTTCATCTTTATTATTACCACCTGACGAAGGGCAGAGGAATAGTAGGCCGAAAAGTCGGGAAATACAACAGTCAATGAAGATCCTTATTATTATGCGAATAATAGGCCGAAAAAAATAAATTGATTGATATAATGATCATCTGAAAAATGAATTCCAATTAAGGAACAATATATATATATATATATATATATATATATATATATATATATATATGCATATATATATATATATATATATAGTGTTCTATGCACTTTGCTTTGTTTGTAAGTTATGCCTGTAGGGATGCTTTTAAGCGGCGATAAAATCGCTCGACCATGCTCTTTGCCTGGGGGTGACAAGATGTAGTGCAGATGTGTCTGGTAGCCAAAAGTTTCGCTAGTTTATGGAATAAGTCTTACCTAAACTGTCTATCTCTGTCTGTTGTTAATTTTTCAGGGATACCGAATCTTGCCAAACAGCCGTTAAGGAATGTTCTGGCAGTTGTGTATGCCGTTTTGTCTTGCATAGGTAGTACTTACACTCACAGTGAGAACCTCTCGATACATGTAAGCAGATAACATTACCTTCCCATATAGGAAATGGTCTGGTGATGTCAATGCGTATCTGCGTGAATCTCTCATGTACCAAGTGAAGTTCAGGTATGACGACCGGTTTTAACTTGTTGGCACTGCACACATGTTTTACCCAATGCTCTTACATCAGATTTGATCGGAAGCCAGATTATCGGTCCGTAAGTAGACTTAAGGGTGCATTAGCCCCCGGGTGCGATAGGCTATGCCCTGCCCTGAATATATGTTTTCGTAAAGAAACTGGAATGTATGCACGCAATTTGTTTGTGCTTGTGTCAAACACAATTTTTTTATTGCATTTTCACCCCAAACAAGGCACGCTACGACTTTTTTGTAGGGGGCTACTGTCAGGGACATAAACATCAGGGGTTCTGTGTAGCAAGTTATCCAGCAAGATGCCGGTTCATGTTACACTTGAACTCCTGCATGTAAGTGCATTCGGTGAAGCAGGGCCCCGGAAGGGAAACCGAAGTCTAGCCGTTCTGGGAAAGAAACTACTGGAGTAGAAGGCGCTCTTGCATCTAGCGACCGCTACTCTGAAGGGGTGGGATTTAGATCCTTGTAAGATGTGTCGGGGGTATTTACGTCGAGGGAGCACAAGTGCCTGCATTTCGTTGGAGCATTCACCGTTAAAATACTTGTAGAACAGGCAGATGGATGCAACATATCATCGTTGTGACAGAGGCTGACGTTTAGCTGAGAGTTCAGGACCTATCAGATTGGCGACTCTCTTTTTAACGCTGTATGGGAGCGATGAGTCGTGCCAGATGCACCAGCCTTAATATGACAGCAATACTCTATACAAGGGCGAATGGTGGCCTTATAGATGTAAAGGACCGTTTCAGGCGTTAATAGCTTTCTAACACGTTAGAGAGAACCTACTTTCTTCGCAGCGGTCCTGGCAATGTTCTCGATGTTCTCGTGTTTCTTGCGAACGTAAGGCAAAGGAGTTTTAATATGTACTTTCAGATCAAGAGCCATTGGTCATTGCTACTGTCGATAGGGAGGGTTTTTGTAATTATTGAAGGAAACAAGTTTAGTCTTGGCAGCATTGAAGATGACCATCCATTTTTGTCCCCATTCAACTCTAGTGTTTCTGCCACTTCTTTAGATATGTGTTCAATTGTTTTCCTGTCGTGTCTGTTATGGAGTGTTGTGTCGTCAGCATATATACCCATCTAACAGAAAATTTTGTCAAAGAGGTCATTCATAAATATTAGGAATAACAGAGGTCCAAGGATAGACCCCGGATGCACTCCCCCATATATATCATATTGTTTATATGTACGACCGTCAAGGACAACCTGGATTATTCTCTAATCTAAGAAGGATCTAATTATGTTATGTATTGTTCCAGTGATTCCGTGTGCTCTGATTTTCTTGAGAAGACCCTCAGGAATATAAGTATTAATCTATTCAGTGCAGTTTCCAAGAATTCGATCTTTTTATCAGAGAAATGATATCCACAATTGATTATCATTGCGAAGCTATGAATTTACTGTTCCTTGCCTGGATGGGAACTGTTTTATCCGAAAACATACCATGTTGAAAAAACACACACGTTGTATAATCATTGTCATGCAATTCTTCAATCGTGACAATGGCAATTCCAGCCTCGGAGCTTTACCCCTTGGTGTTGGCGTAGTCCTCTTTCTTTGTGACACTCCCGGTCACAGGCACACCGTCAGAGGGAACGTTTAAGTTCTACACAACCGGGAAGCCAAGACTCGCGAATTACTTGTGAAAGCAGGACATATATCAGTTTGATTCTTTAATTATCACCGGTTAGCCCGGGCGACAGCGAAAATTCTTGCTGAAAGAGATTATTACGTTTGTGGTTTTCATAGTTATGAAAATCGACAACAATGTCAACGATTGAAAATTGTACACCGAAACCGGAATGACTCAGGTGTTCATAATTAAAGTGTAGTACGCCGACCCAGAATGCCACGTGGTTTACCTCAGCGGCTATGGCAACGTTTAAGACCAACAGTTGGACCCGCAGGAGGGAGAACCTCCCCTGGGGTTACGTAGTTGCGTAGGATAAGTCAAGGGAATAACCCCGGTTTCACACCCTCCCTGAGTATATGAACGGAACGTACAGTCGAAACCGTGAGTTGGAGCCATTCAGCTGTTGAGAGTTGAGACCGAACAATATGTAACGAATCGTCCCACACTCTCCCTTCCTCCCACATAATTTTAGCGCTATATCGAAGGGAGAATTTAAATTTACTAATAGACAGTTTTGAGTATGGCAATCGAACATAGAACATTGAAACTATTGCACATTATTATATACTTGTATAGATTTTTTTTTCATAAAGCTAGATCACTGAGACGTTATCCTTTTGTGGGCATTTAATTGAGGTGTCTGCTTTTAACCAAATCGATCAGCAGGGTTTGCTACACGAAGGAGTTCTATTTAGTCGCTGACGACGGGAACACGACTCTTGTCAGGATATGCTATCAGACCTGCTACAATTTAGCCGATATTTTCTCGGCATACTTCAGCAATGATATACATCGGAAGATGCTGTAGCCCATGTGGTTACCTTTGTTTTTATATACTGTAATGATCATTACACCTTTTAAATACATGTGGCAGCCTTCATTGTTGGCAGCATTTTTCTATTGCTTGCTGATGTGTTCTCATGAGTTGTTCTCCTTTGAACGTGTCTACTTCATCTGGTCTATGTTCAATTCCTGGAGATTGCTTCATTTCAGTTTATGTTAATTCTTCCTAAATTCCCCAAGGTGTTTTGCCATTCATTTCCATCTGCTGGAGATGACGATTATGTGGCTTAATATCCCCTCATACATATTGGATTCAACATTCAATAAGACACCGTAGTACACTGACCATCTTTTAATTAACTGTTTTTGTTGGGTGAGTGTAACGTTTCCAACTTCTGATAGGAGGGTGACCAATATTGGCTCTGTAGGACATACACTTCCCAAGTAGCCTGAAGAAACCTGCAGCATTGTTTTCCTTTCTCTTATTCCGGCATAATTTCGCCCTTTTTTAAGCCAACGGGTGTTTTCCATTTCTCTTAGCCTTTTCTTGATTTATACCTACATAGTTTTCAGCTTCTACTTGTTTGGTCAACTCGGGTTACTTAGGTTTTATTTTACGCTCGAACTCTTTCACCTATTGCATATTTAATATCTTGTTGAACGAGTTCGCATACCGCTTCATTTTGTAGCCGGGTTCCTCCGCGTAACGGAGAATACGTACCTACTAAGTGAGTCCACCTGTTCCGGTGAATGAGAACTATAAGTGATTCTTCCAACGCTGAGTTCATTGCAAGTTGTAGTCTAACTTGCGATTTATCTCTGACATTATCCATCCAGCCTTCTTTTTCGCTTTCTTGTCGCCTAGTTTTGTTATGAACTCGAATGTAGTAACGATTCGGTAGTTGTATGTGTTGCAATCTGGTCCACGCATAGCTTTTGAGGTTTTAGCATTTTTGAGAGCTTTCCTTCTACTGTCCCCAAGAGTAGTACCAGTTATCCGAATTTAGAAGTAAATGTTCATAATTGCCAGCTCGAAACCCGTGCACGAACAGAGCAGCAGTTCTCCATTGGAATTGAAATTTCCTTTTTTAAACATTACGAGAATAGAGTTTCATGTATTGTAATAATTGCCTACAGTGAAAGTGAATTAACCGCGATGAACAAGCCCATCCGCTACAGGAACGTTTTCTAGAGTATGTTTCAGCTGAGAATTAACGCCTCACTTTTCTCGGTGGGGTATGCCATTGTCGGTGTGTAGACATTGATCATGGTGATGTTAGGTTATGGGACGTGGTATTCGCAGTATCATGATCCTTTTGTAAACTCCGCTAGCTCTCTCCCTGAGTCTCCAGGCTAAGTAATGTGTGATAGCAAAAGCGACTCCAGTTCTTTTGCGTTGAACCCGTGGGCAACCCTTCTAGAAGTAGTTCTCTCAGTTGATCATCCTCGTTGAGTTTTTACTCCTGCAATGCAGATTTGTCGGGATTTGTTGTTTGTATCTCCAGGTCTATGAGTAGCGTTTTCTTCGGGATATGTTATCCACGTCTCTATCGAGATTGGTTTTAAGGTTCCATTGAGCAATGTTGAACTATTGAGGATTATTATTTCCTCTCCTGTTGATACCACAGCAGGAGATCTACTTCCCGCAGATTGACAATAAGATAATCTTTTGAAGAGCGTTGTTCAGGGGTGTCTTTTTCCAGGGCAAGCAGTACTACCCCTGTCCAGGATTGATTGGTCGTATGTAAAGTTGCCTCAATCAATCGTCGTCCACTCAATACACCTGCGGCCATCACACAAGGCCGTTTATGCGCAGGGGTCAGATTACTTGCTCCCAGCTGACACTCTCACCACTTTAATTTTCACTCCATCGTCGCAGGAATTTGAAGACTGGCTTCTCACTCGCTTGCGCAGTTGAGGTGTAGTATCTGTTGCGCATCTGATATGTATCTTCTGAATCTCCAATGCGCATGTTAATGGAGCGAAGCCACGACAACTGGCAGCATGGGAGAACCCAATTCGGGCCGAAAGTAATCTCAGTGAGGTAGACAGTCTCTCACCCTGTGCGATTCTACGCCTTCTTTTTAAAGGAAAAGTGCAAGGCACGAGTGGAATTTTACGTAAGCGTTTGCATCTATTATCCCTTTACCGTGATAAGACTCACAATGCAGTAGAGTTATTTTCGGCCTGTCTCCCCTAGTCTTAGCCCAACCAATCGCTTCTACAAGAATGTAGGATACGCTTGGTAGTGTTCCAGGATCTGTTCATACATCGGTGGGCCTTAACACTTTGCGGACCCCTACTACTCCGACATTCCTTACAGATTTAACCTGGGGTCACATGCCACTTAGTTATGTTTTTTTGCCAACGCAGAGGTACTGTAAGAGTCTTGATAATGGAGAGCCTATTTACTGGCAGGGAAGACTGACGCGTAGCTACTTCTTTTTCATCGCGAGGAAAACCAGTGGTGTTAGCTGGAAGTTTTTATGCATGCATGGGTGTGTCTAGATTCTTACTTTAGTATGGGAATAAGGTGCGCCTTGTATGTTATTTAAAAGTTAGTGTTCATTTCACATTGTTTATGCATATACATACATATGCATATACCTATATATATATATGTATATAGGTATATATATATATATATATATAAATATATATATATAGATTTATAGATATATATCATAAGTTAATTACCACTCTTTATTTATCCCAACACCTAAACGAAGACTCTATGAAAACAGTGTATTTCTTAGAACCGTACACCTAATGGAAATGTCTTCCGTTTGCTTGCTTTTCAACTGACTACAATACAATTGTCTTATCGTCATACGTAAAGAAGTTCTTCATGAACCCTTCAACAATATACACATTTATCGAATTTACATAACTATAACTAACTATTACTCCATGTTTTTTACCCGCGCTAGGGGTTGCAAATGAAAGAGACCACAAGTATTGTAAGTGTATAAAATATGATATGTATTTATCATATTGAATACAGGGTCAGTAAAGTGGTATGTAAGAACGTGTTCGTCGCATGCGGTTAAACATAATATGAATGTATCAAATTAGTCTCGAAAACCATTGGTATTAATAGAACTGATTGATCTCACTTACTTCTACAGTGATTTATACCGCACAAGACCCGCACTGAGATTTTCCTTTTTTTTTCATAGGTATCATCACTTATAAAGGCCTAGAGGTCACTCAAGGATAAGGGTTAAAAAGTGTACAGTAGACATTGGACAATATAGTAATCATTAGTAATGAAAATTTGGTAAATTTGAAAACTTATATAGAATGGCTCATCAAGAACTTATTTACGTTAGACTTGAACACAAACATATTGTAGTCAGCCGGAAAGCAGAAAAACGGAAGACAGTTCCACAGGCGTGAAGTTCTAAGAAAGAACCTTTGCTCATGGAATCTACGTTTAGGTTTAGGCACAGATAAAGAGTGGGGGGAATTATTGATAGTGTTTACAGCTAGACGAGTGTTTCTTGTAAAGTTTGGCGAGGGGGGACCATAGATTGAAGCTCAGTTGAATACCTTCCATGAAAATAATGATACCTCAGAGACAAACTCGCAACATCTCTTCTGTGAGATAGAGGTTGCAAGAAAGAGAACAAGAAATATCCTACGAGACTAGGAAGTCTATTTTGAACTCTATCAAGGCAGGATAAGTCCTTTCTAGCAGCTCCTGCCCAGATGTGGCAACAGTATTCCATCTTGGACGTACCTGGCTCTTATATAGATAGAGAATAGTATCAGCAGTGAGATATTTACCGGATCGATAAAAAGATGCCACCATTTTTCCAGCGGCTTTGCAACAGATTTGATATACGTGTTCCATTAAGATCAGGAGTATGGGTCAAGCTCAGAAGCTTGTCAAAACTTGAGACCTCCTGAAGACGAGAGCCATTCATTTCAGTTGATGCCAGGTGTGGATCAAAATGTTGATGATGTAAAGAGAGAAGTTTGGTGTTAGATGCATTAAAAGTAACCAGCCACTCCTTTCCCCAATGCACTACGTGCTCAAGATCAGATGAGAGAGAATTGGAGAGAACTGGGTCGTTTACTATCTAAGATGTGCTACCATAAATGGCAGTGTCGTCAGCATAAATGTCTACATATGATGTAAGTATGTGATTTGGAAGATCATTAATGTAGATCAGGAAAAGAGTTGGGCCCAGTATGGACTCCTGAGGGACACCAGCATTTATACTGTGAGCTTCTGATTTTTGCCCCTCAAGTACTACTCTTATGAACCTATCAGAAAGAAATGATTTAATAATTGAGAAGAAATTTCCAGCTATACCATAGCTAGAGATCTTATGAAGTAAACCTTTATGCCATACCCTATCAAAGACCTTAGATATGTCAAGAGCAATTGCCCTAGAAATGTGGCCTCCTCGAGAGATTTGCTAATCCTATGAGATATTACTGTAAGCACATCTGCTGTAGATCTAGCAGAACGGACTCCATATTGAGTGTCACTAAGAATGTTATTTTTGTTGAGATGGTTGATTACTTCTGTATTTAACACAGATTCCAACAACTTACTCATAACGCACAGGAGACTTATTGGTCTATATTGAGAGGGGGATAAGCGATCACCTGAATTCTTAAATACAGGGCATCCTGGTGAAAATTTCCAGGGAGATGGGAAACTATTCTCCTTAAGACAACGTTTAAACAGTTTGGTAAGTGTGGGCGCTACTTCAGGTTGAAGTTTTTGAGTACTATAATTGAAATACCATCACGGCCAGTTGCTTTACTGGAATCAAGGTTTTTGATTAGCTTGGCAACATTATGTACAGATATACGTATATCACATAGCGTGTTTTCTGATACAGGAGGAAATATTGGGGCTTGACAGCCTTGGTCCTAAAGGGTAGAATTGGCTGCAAAGTTCTTGACAAAGTGTTTAGCTTTGTCTGATGCTGACGCGATTACCTCAAGTCCATTGATAATATTAGGGATGGAGCACAAGCTTCTGTTAAGGATTCTGTTCGCTATTTGCCAAAACTGGCGGGAACCAAGCCGCTGCTTAGATACTTTGGACTTAACAGAGTGAGCATACACCTCTCTTGCGTTGTTTATTACTTTCTTACAATGGTTGATGGCAGTCCTGAAAGTGGCTTTAGTTTCCATGCATCTATTACGTTGGAAGCAGTGGAAATAGTGATTACTGTGCGCAATGGCAGCGGCACATTCTGGAAAGAGACATGGCTTGCTGGTACGGTTTTTGTTGAAACTTTTTCCTTGAAATGACCGTACAGCTCTTTCCTCTGGGGTTGATTTATATCAGGTCGATCATTTCCCTTTGGCGCTGCTTGTGGCGTTAACAAGTTTAACATGTTATATATCTGGTCCATGACCCCTTTTGTTCAACAGGATGTTGCCCTTCGTAATCTGTGATACGTTACCGACTTTGGTTTAAATGTTTCTTGTAAATAAATCTTGGACATGCAATAATGTTGAACAACCCCGGATCCTTTGCTGTACCTTTTCTAAGTCCCACAGTACTATTATTCAGATCTCGGTAAAATATCTTTACACCAGGTAAATTCCTCTTTTAAGGAACTATAGTATTTGGCGGTTTCTGAAATTGTCTTCAGTAGAATGGCACCTTACCTTTGCAGTCTGTTGTCTCTGTAAGTTGGCACACTTTTTCTAGAGCCAAAGATTATTATAAGCGTTTTCCTGTCAGTTTGTAATTTAAATTTATGACCGTGTAAAAATCAGTGGAATTTTCTAACCTCGAATATGATCCCCGGTGGTTCTGTTTAAATTTGGGGTAATTCTCGGTAGGGAATAACGTTATTGCCGCATCGGCGATCGGCTGAGTGGACCTATTAAGCATATTGTGTTGAATGCACGCCCTGATTTCATAAGAAATTGCAACATTTGCGACAATAATCTCTAGTTCCGGATTGAAAAGGTTACCGAATAAATCTTACGTTTATACATCTTTTAATTTCTTAAACACTGCCTAGCACTCAGGTGTCCAAGCACATTTTTGGTCGTTTTTTTAATAATGCATTCAATGATGCACGTAATTCATTAATGTTATTAATGCACATTGGAAAATAGTTCGCGCACCCTAAAAAATGCTGTAATACCGACATTTTACATTATGAGGTCCTGACATGTCTTTTAAAACTACCTCTCCGGGTCAGGGTTTCCCCGTCTTTATCTACGATATGACCCCGGTATTTAATTCGTTCTAATAAAATTCGAACTTGGCTTCCTTTTATGCGAAAGCGTATTCTTTTATTCTATCAACCACTTGGAATATATGACCCCTATGTTGTCCCTCGTTTTGACTACGCCCACCAAATATCGTCCACATCGCAAATTTCGAAATTCAAACCCCTTAGAAAGTATCGATTACCTGTTGGAAAATTTCACGTGCTGCCTTTATACCAAATGCTAATCTACATGATTTATAAACTCCATTGTGCGTTGAGATACACAAAAGTTTCGACTTATTTTCTTCTGCTGGTATTTGTACATACGACTCGCTTAAGTCTATTTTACAAATTTTTTTCCGCAATTTTACTTAGAGATTACTTCGTCTTGGTTTGTGTAGCAGATAGTGATGGACCTTAAGCTAGGTGTTCAATCCGCTAGAGTAGTCCCCGCATGATCTAACCTCTTAAGAGTTTTTGCACGTATGCGGTGGTGGCAGCCCACTCACTATAGTTTATAGGAGCAAAATCCCAGTGTGAACAAGTCTTTCCAATTGTTTTTAAATGTTTTCCCTCCAAGCTAACTGTACGCGCCATGTTTTTTTTTGTTTTTTTTGCATATGTGTTCTGCTTCATCTAGCACTTCGACTCTCGCTTAATTGTTTGCAGAATCCAATATTTCGGAAAATAACACATGGGAAAAATTTTTTGAAATCTGTTTTGAGTTTGTTGGATTCTTCCGTTAGCTTTTCGACTTTGCAACAGAAATCACTCATTCGCGAGTAACATAGTTCAAATTCCTGAATCCAATCGGTTCCGAATAAGTTCGTTGCGTTCATCGAACGAACACATTTAGCTTTTTGTCGTTCTTTTAGTGGCACATTAATTACTACCTCACCCTCCAGATATGTTTCTTCACCAATTACAGATCTTGCGAGTTCAATCGTATTTACCATCGCGCGCTTTCCTATATTCTTCCACCTGTGAAAATATATAATTGCTAAATTCGACCCTGAGTGAAGTTGCACTTTTACTTCTTTATTTCTGATGCTCATAAGAACACATTACCTTATTTGCGAAGGGTCAATTTACGTAGCCCTTTTTGTTTCTTTTTCTCTGAATATGAGGTTTATCCCTATGTTTGCTTGCATAGGACACACGTTATTTTCCTTTGGTAATGACATTCATTGTACCCTCCATATTTGCAACCAGAGGTACTAGAGTTTTTTCTACCCTGATAATTTCGTGAGACCTGCTTTTTCCTTTTGGTTGGAATTGGCTAACGAGTAGGTGCTTTCTCTTATGTTCGGGACACTTGCTTCATTGCCACGAACCGCTTACAATCTTCACCCGGTTAATGAAGCGTCAAATCAGGTTCTAATTCCAATTTATTTCGAGAAGTCGTCTTATATGGTCATCTTTTCTGGCTCTCAAATATTGTGCAGTGGAAATGTAAGCCGTTAATGACGACAATTTCAAATCGTCACAGTGCTTATTAACTATAAATGGAAAAGTCGAATAGTGCTGATTCTGCTTACGTGTCAAATTAATGCACTTCCATCTTTAATGAAAAAGGGCTTCTTTCTAGACTATATAACTCCATTAAAAGCTTGACTGCCTCGTTAAGCGACAATTCGTAGAGTTTTCTGGAAAAATATAGCCCACAAATGTGTTATGTTCCGATGTACCAAACTTCCGTAGCAATAAACGAAACTATTTTTGTCCGTTCGTGCACTGCAATCAATCTTCAAATATTCTGAAATATTCCTCAAAAGTACCGTAGCATAGTGAAATGTATTAAAAGCTGACCAGATAGCATTTTGGGCGAAAAACCCCAACTGGCTTCTTTTACGCTGCCCTTATCCACTAAAACTTGCATAATCAAATCAATATATATATATATATATATATATATATATATATATATATATATATATATACGTTTTTCTTTTTTATTATCGTACCTTTCCGTAAAGTTACATTATTGTTTCGGCTACACGGCCGTTTTTTTTTGACCGTCTGTAGCGTCCTCAGATTTTACAGTAAAAGTCTGAGGGCGCTACAGACGGAAAAGAAAACCGGCCGTGTAGCGGAAACAATAATATAACTCAACTCAATTTTCTATATTCACGAGTTTTATTTCCGAAACAATTAATAAAAATCATATTTTGTATTATAAAATACTGTAACTAACATTCAGTTTGTCAATACTGTTCGTATTTTGTTTCTTTGGAGCAGATTTTTCTACTTTTTTTCACTTATCAAATTTACGTGTGGAATCAGAGCGAATATTGATGAAAATCACCTGTCTGTCCTGGCGGAAATAATCTACTGTTGCAGATTATGCTTGAGCAAAACCGGACCTTTCTTATACAGTAAAGCAAATATATAATAGAATCCATGCAATATATGTTTCCTTTATAACTTGCTAATTTACTTGAGGGTTTAGATTCATTGGTAGGTTTTTATGAGTGTAAAAACAGCGTACACTCTTCAAATTTGTTCCACAAATTTTTTTGTACATCACACTTAATAGGCGTTGATCTCATGTGACTGTTTAATTCTATAATAATTAACCTTTGTTTGCATATGAATTACACCCGCCCCCCCAAAAAAAGGAAAACATTTTTTTTTTTTTGCTTTCAGCATGAAATTAGATCAAATATCTAAGGGAGAGAAATATCAATGATATGACTGAGCCGATATTTGCGAATCGAAGGATGTGCAAGAATATGTGAAAGGAATGCATACGAATGAAAAGTCACATACCCGACAAAACGTAACAAACGAAACTTCGAATCCAATTAACAGCAAACAAACATGTTACTGTCGCGACTTTTAATGAACTGGCGATATTACCAAAACGAGTTAATGTGTTTACGTTTAACCGAAAATCTTCCAAAATTAGTGTTCTACCATCCTTGGATTCTATCTTGCATTTGTTATACTGGCTTTGGGATACATTGTCAATATTCACAACTTCACCTTTAATCAACAAAGCTGAATCAGTTCAGCTCTTGTGTAGTAAAATTCCTGAAGACAAATAAAACAAGATTTTCTCTATTTATCCAGTAAGTTTTTTCCATTAAAAATATCACCGCTATTTCTTTAAATATTTATAGCAATACGTTGAAACTGCATTCTTTACACACAATCACCCTAAAATGGAATGGTAATTCTCACAAAACACCGTAAAAACAATGGGAGACTTAATAATATACTAAGGCATTGTGTTTGCCTTTATTTCGTAATATGTCTTTGTTTTTTTTAATTTTTTTTTACCGTCGGCGTTAGATTTAAAATCCTTTTGGTGTAAGTTTTTTGTCATTAGAAAATATGTGAGAAAACACTGACACGTATATACGAGTGGCGGCAAAATCCGTATCTATCAGCACTGGCATGTGTTTTATGTAAATTACCCAACCGTAAAGCGAGGCGACATCACAGCGAAAGAATATGAGGGAGAAGAAACAGCAGAGAAAAACAAAACACTGGCCGTTCCCGCGCGCTGATTCACGTTTCGGGGCACGATACCCATTGAAGGGTGTGGTGGCATGATAGTGCGTTAGCGCGTTTCGGCATGTAATGAAATTGTAAACAGGACACATGGGTAGTCAATCTTCTGAAATTTAAAAAAAAATATCAGACGCACTTGTGCCGTTAAACGAACTACAGAACACATCAGGTGTTTGTTGCTACAAACTGATGAAGTGTTCCTTGACAACAAGAGGAAAAGCAATAATGCTACAATATTGGTGCTGGTTTGCTACTACGTGCAAATATTGTGGTGATGAAAAGCAGCGTAATAAATATGTATTTTCATTCAAATGGAATAACTGATCGAATTTATTTCTTCTGTTACTTTGTGCGATTGGCGTACATAAGTCTAGGGGCACAGGTAAAAGTAGCGTTCATGTGTCATATATATTTCTGCTTTAATAGATTACTAACACATATATCGTATAAAATATGTAAAATATATAGAAAATAATTATTTCCATTTCGTCTTGATTCTTATAATGTATGTTTTACTGACAAGTAACATTTGTCTTATTACAGAATGTATTTTATTATAGTTATAGATGAATTGTACAGACTATGTAAGTGGTTAGAAAATAATACAAATTTGGAAATTTAAAATATTCAAATATCAACGTAAGTACGTTATTGTTGGAATAATAGTAAAAATTCATACAACCATATAGATGAATAATAGCTATTTCTAGGAAACAACAACTTAAACAGTAATTAATGTTTTTGTTTTGTACATCTAAACGTTTTTAAATAACCAAGCCAAAGTGGCAACAGAAATGGAATGTTAAGTGAGTACTTTATGTTTTTAAACTTTTTAAAATAATAGGGAACTGAATAATTTTAAATAAACATTTCCTCAGTTTAAGTGCAATTATGAAAACTTAGCATAATATTTATGTAAAATTACTAAGCCAAGAGCTTGTAATTAATAATTCACAATTTATTTTTTGTAAGAAGGGATACGTATGTACATAAATATAAAAGTATGCTTAAATCAATATGTGTACATTTATATATATATATATATATATATATATATATTGCTATATCATTTAATATCTCACCTGTCGTTTTAAATGTGGGTATGTATGTATATATGTATGTATGAATGCATATATGTATGTATGTCTGTATGTATGTATTCCCCAAACTTTCGTCAGATGTGAT
Source organism: Euprymna scolopes (assembly GCF_053919585.1). Taxonomy (NCBI): domain Eukaryota; kingdom Metazoa; phylum Mollusca; class Cephalopoda; order Sepiida; family Sepiolidae; genus Euprymna; species Euprymna scolopes. Next base: position 23,364,748 of record NC_136485.1, read on the forward strand.
GGATTTTCACGAGATCGATATAATTTGTTAGCTCGACACTTCGGACGATAAGTATTGACAAATTCGCTAAAACATTAATTCCTTAACCCTTCACAGACCACTTCCTACAAGGATGGGTCGCTTTTCCCCCGATAATTTCGAAAGCCATCCCCACTATTCGATTGACTAGCCTTAATTGATGCATTCGTTACTTTTAGTTAGAAGATGGGTACAACAACAAACACGACACGTTCTATTTAACGTGTATTTCCCCTTTGCGATACGAGTTCGAGTTTGCCTGCCTACCACCATATATATATATATATATATATATATATATATATATATATATATATATATATATATATATATATATATATTCACTCTTATTTTTTTACTCTGCGCGCTAATGTGAATGTATATGCACATTGGCCTCTCTCGTCCTCTCTCTCTCTCTATATATATATATATATATATACATATATATATATATATATATATATATACATATATATATATAGAGCGAGAGAGAGAGGTAGATATAATATACATGCATGCATATATATATATACATATATATACTATTTTTCTCAAATATTAATACATATATATATCATATATATCCATAATTATATATACTTTATATATATATATATATATATATATATATATATATATATATGCGTGTATATATGTTTAACATATAACAACCTTCTTAATTTTACTAAGACAGGGTTGCATACTATTTAGTTAATTTTCATTAACTTACTTATTAAAAGTACAGGCATATCTGTAAATTAACTCCTGAATTTGTCGGAAGCCAAATACTATGTTTTTTTACGTATGTATCGGTTATTTTTGTTCGTCGTTTTAAAAAAAAAAACACCGATAACTTCGCATCCCGTAATTTCGAGCAATGTTTTTACACAGCAAACAAATAAGATGGGGCAAAACAATGCAGCAATAACTGTCAGCTGTAATCCCCGTTAGCCTAATTTAATTGAGAGCCTAATCAGCCGGTGTCAAAACGCTTGTCTTTTTACTGCAGAAAAGATGTTTAAGACGATGCGTTATTTGAAAATAGCTTCGACATAAACCTAAATGTCTATTCCCCAGCTTCCGAACAGCAACTTCTATTTGCTATAGAAGTTTACAAAATTATTTCATTTCGAAACAGAAGAAGATCTTTGACGGAAATGTCAAGACCATTGTCAACATTTGTATAAGAAGCTTATAAGCATGACAATGGGTGGTCCAAGAAAATTGCAAAAGTTATGAGTTTTTAAAGTTTTGTTTATTCTTAGTGGCTAGAATTAGACATTTATATTAGTTAAACAAACAATATTTTGAAAGCTTTATTCTTTTAGTTGTTTATAAATACTATATTGTACTTCAGAAAGCTACGTATTACTAACTAATTTCATGTTATCTCTGAAGACATAACTCTTATATATACAATAATCTTCAGAATAGGATAAAAATATGATAAGATAATAGGAATTTTGTGGAAAATAATGTAAATGAGAATATTATTTATGAATAATAATCTACATCACACGAATTGATTAATACATTAAACATATTTTCCTCATTAAGGCAGATATTTTTGGAATAAATTATATGTATATATGTGTCGTGATGCTTCTAAAGCCAACACATTTTTCGCTGAAGATAGTGATATCTTCTGAATGTAACACAAAATCGTAAATTAAAACAAAACAATACATACACATGTTTCAAAACATGTAAATAATGTTTTGAAATATGCTAGACTAACAGTATTCGTAGCAGACATTATACAAATGCTGAACGCTGTTTTTTCATACAATTCATTTGTGTTAATATATATATATATATATATATATATATATATATATATATATATATATCTTCTTTTATGCCCTGCATTGTGTGCGTGCTGCCAATCCTTTGACAGAAAGAGAAGGTAGATAGGATTAGGCAGGCGGAGGTTGCCAGCAACGGGTTCATTCAGTATTGGGTTCATCGTGTGTGTGATTCTAACTCTTTTCTGACTGGTAGCATGCGATTTTCTTGCTTGTATATGGATGACCTGTTTTCTTGGCAGTTGTTTCAAGTTCAATAGCTGTGAGGGTGATTAACTGACATATCCACCTTCGGCGGCATTAGTTTTTACAACTTCACTCCCATGGCTCAGTGCGTTTGGCTACCAAATGTAATGTGCCTGTGTTATCAGTCTAAAAACGTGAAATGTATCCCCTAGTCAATTTCCAAAAAGGAATTCACTTATATATTACCGGCTTAGATGTTCCTGAGCGCTCACATCTATTTACAATTGTTTTATTCATAATTCACACAGAACACAAATGATAATACAATAACTTATACAGTAATGAAACTATCCAACAAGAAATCAGTATGGATTGTATTTTTGCAACCCATAGTTCTTTGGTTATTATGTATATGCTTTTCACAAAAAAAGTATAACATTATTATACCAAAAAATATACAAAAACTGACAATGCACAATATTCAAAATCAATAGAGTAAGGATTAAATTAGGCACTTTTATTTTCATTATGATATACGAATATTCTCACATGGTTTCATTTAATTTTAATAACGGATACATAAACACATATTCGCACATCCTTGCTGCAACAAATTTCTCTTTTTTTCTGTCAGTTGCAGTTTGTACGAATTTTAATCGGATGGGAATATTTTCGACTAGTTACCGTCTTATTAATTTAAGCCATTACGGTTTATTTAAGTTTTTTCTCAAGTAATAATTTCTTTTTTTTCATTTGATAAATATCTGAATACGGAGAACACCTGATGTATGGCAAAACCCCTTTGAGGGTAAGCATATCAGAAGAAAATAGTTATATTGATAGATGATAATAATTGATTCCCCTGCGCGTTTATTTTTCTAATTAATAGATAAAGTCTCATTTTTTTTAATTTTATGTTTTACTTCAACAAACCACTCTTCACGTTTCGCATACCCTGTCGAAGTTCAGTTTCCGGTAGTTAAAGAAAGAAGTAAATAGGAATAAAACGATATTTATTATAAGGGAATATTTGAGTTTATCACAATATTAAAAAAGTACAAATTGAATACCTAGTGTAGTCCTACGAATGTAGGGTAATTGTCCATTGTATTGAGTAATATCTAAATGTATTAATTATGTCAGAGTTAGGAGAATGAAAAACTAAATTTTAGAATTTCTGTGTATTACGAAAGCATGTGGAGACATGTGTCATTTGCAGAATCAACATGAGGGCTCTCTAATGTATATGCACGTATCTGACGTCACCAAAATATAATTTTAAAATATATTCAGAGTCAGTTGAGTCCTAGTCGGGATGCGAGTTCGTTCAGAGTGATACGACAGGAGTTGAGTTAGCTGAAACCCTTTTTGAAAGTGCCTAGAAAAGGAAGCAAGAAAATTGAACTCTGAAATGCAATGGAATTTCTGATCATTAATCGTTCAGCGAGTATGAAATAATGATCAACATATTTATAAATCCTCGCTGTTATCCTCCAACCTTAAAGGTAACGTGATTGTATGCATCGTATTTGTAAAATACCTTGTATGGGACATCTTTTTGAAGTGTAACTGAATCCTTCTTCATAAATAATGGATACCCACTGTGTTGAAAGGACTGTGTACGTCTCTTATTACATCAATTATCATAGATATAAGCTCTGTGTAACCTATTTTTAATGTCGTTACCCACCCCTCTTCTTGTTCCCCGATATGCACATATCACAACAAAGCAGAAACAGTAAGACCAGTAGAGTAGCACTAGCGGAGCGGGGAGGGGCAGTCCGGCCCGGGCGGCATTTCGAGGGGGTAAAAGAAAAAAAAAATCAAGCCACCCAAAAATTATAAATTTTATGCAGAATAGATTGTAAAATATAGAGATATAGGAATCAGACAAATATGTTTCTGTTTCATGAGCGGCACGCGTAAGGGGCGAAATTTTGAGAAGGTTTAAATAAAAAAAAATAGAAAAAATAAATAAAAATAAATAAAAGCTGAGGAAAAAATCAGATTCTTTAACGGAAAAGTTTGTAAAAAATAAAAAAAAAACATTTGTAGTTATGGAATCAAAAAATTTTTCCCTATTTTACGTGCGGCCTATGTCAGGGGTCGGAAATTTGAAGGGGGCAAAATTGAAAGCAAAAATAACAATAAACAAAAGCTAAATAAATATCTCAAGTTTTATACCGAAAATGTTTACTAACGGGAATATATGTGTACAAGCAAAACATATCAGTGGGCAGCATTTTGGAAGTTACAAAAAGAATATAGAAAGAAAAAAACTCTTACAAACTATTTGAATTTTTGTCCCGAAATATTGTAAAAATCCGAACTTTTTGAAGGATCGAAATCAGAAAAATGTGTTCCTATTTTACGAGAAGCCCATGTAAGGGGGCGGCACATCGAGGGGGTAAAAGCAGACAAAATAAATAAAAGCTAATAAAATATCCTTAATTTTATACCAAAGAAATAAAATCTAACAAAACATCTTACATTTTCTACCAAAAAACTCTGAATCGGAAAAATATGCTCCTATTGTACAAGCGGCACATGTAAAGGTTAAAAATTGAAAATAGAAAAAAAATAAAAGTAAATGAAAGCTAACAAAAAATTGAAGTTTTATACCAAACACATGGTAAAAACTCAGAATTTGGGAGGTATGGGAATCGGAAACATGTGTCCCCCAATTTACGATTCCAAAACCGATTGTTTTCAATTTTTAATCTAATTTTTCATTGTTGGTACTAATGATAAATAGTTATTGTTTTTATATTATCACTAAAACTAAAATGAGAATAATATCAAAATTAGATGTAAATGTATTTTATTTGTAAAACAACGTTTTAAAATGTTGCATAAAATATCTATAAAACCTTTTAAAAAAGCAGTTGATTTCCCTGTTCCAAAAGTTTTGAAAAATTAAAGAAAACATTGTTTACAAAAATACTTTCACACCTCACTGATAATTAAATGATACAACGTAAAATAAGCAACAGAAAATTACGGATTTTTTTAATTGTAAACACATTAAGCAAGTATGTAATAAATATAGACTGTAACAGATTTTATGGAATGTAATTTTAAATGGAAAAGTCGGTTTCTAGATGATAAATAAACTACTGTTGAATTTCTGTCAAGTTTGGAACAATCACAGAATAGATTGTTGAACATCATAAGTTTTCTCGCCAAACAGAATCTGGTCACCGGTAAGACATTCATATCGATTAAAGAGATCAAGAAAATAAAGAGAACATTTTAGAGTTGGTAAATTTATTGGCCAAATGTGACCCTCTGCTCCGTGAACATTTGGTGAAAGTTTACATGGGAAAGAAAATCGTTATTTTAAATCTGTCACCGGAAATTCAAAATGAATTTTTTGAATATTTTGGCAAAATACGTGAAAAAAATCATCGGTCAAATCAAAGAAAGCAAATATTTTTCATAATGTTTTATAGCAATTCCGATGTATCTCACAAGGCTTAGATGCCTGAGCTCATACGCTACGTAAAAATTGACGACCATAAAGTGATAAATAAAAAAAGTAATTTCTCTGTTCCCTCGAGCCAAAAGGGGAAACAGCTGCAGAATAAGGAGAAATGCAACCACAGGATCAGATGCATGTGAAATTCTCCACTTTGTATTGCTGTTTACGATTCTTTTTTGTCTGGACTTTTGGAAAACTATTCTCTAGCATTCAATGATGCACAAAAGTTTCTTTACGAAAAATGGATGGATCGGCAGCAAAGTTCTGTTAGGCTGACGTCGTTGAGAAATGCCCTTCTTACAAAATTGGGGAAGGATGGTAGACACTGGAATATACGAGTGAAAACTCTGTACTCTGAAATGGAGATAAGCATGGCACATTTATATGCATATTATTATTCGAATTATTGAAGAGAAATTGTTAAATTTAATAACATTTTAAAACGAAAATTGGGTAAATCTGAAGTGAATTTTGTAAACATTAGTTCAATGAAAATAAATATTTTGAGCGCTTTTTTTGAATTTAAAACGTTTTCACAGATTGCCATGTCAGCAGCAGGAGGGCGACAAAACAGGTAAACATATGCTAGCACGAGGGGGTGAACAGGTAACTATATGCCAGCGGGGGGCAAACCATGTAATTATATGCCAGAGGGGAGACAACACAGGTAATTATATGCCAGCGTGTGGGGGTGCAGGTAATCGTATGGCAGCGGAGGGGAGCGCAAAATTTACGACCTCCTCGGGCGGCAAAATCTGATGATATGCCATTGAGAAAGACGCAATTGTTGACAATCACTATTGTATACACAACGAGAAATAAATATCAATTTAAATATCAGGGTCCCATTTCTGTTGGAGATCAGGTACTTTGGTGAGACTTTTATCTTCATATAACCATGACAACCGCCAACATTTGGTTTGTATATGTATATCAAGTATGTTAATTTTCCCGATTTTCTCGTTACAATTTCCTGCATTGCCCTATAAACTATTTAAATTTGGGAGGGAGCTTAAAATGACGCTGTAAAATAATACATGTTAAGCTCATCCAATGCCTTCTTCATCACTTTCTTAACATTTTCTGACCTGTGTCCTTTAACAGCTAGAGTGGTGCCCTAAATCTGGGGAAAATTCTTCCAAGTCCATATGCACCACAGATTCTGTCTCTTTATTTGGTTCGTAAAAGTCCCGGCAAACCACGGCATATATGTATGGACGCCAGTATGTACATGTTACCCGAAAATATCTTGTTTGGGCCTGGAAATAGCCAACCCACGTTCCGCGAAAGAAAAGGAGGCGGATTGCAGTGCTGTGTTCGAGGTTGTTTCATTCTCCAATTTCTATTTAGACACGAAATACTGTTACCTACTTAATCAATCATCTTTTGAATAAAAACAGTCAGAAATATTTTTAATCCATGCCGTTAAACGTATTTTCCCCATCCATATTGCCATTATGGTCATAGTAATCCACTAAATCTATGTTTCTAAGATTCGATGGGCATTTAATCTAATCAATATGTTGTCATCTAGTTGCGACAAGTAATGCGCTATCACGTCAATCACTATGAATTTGTTACACTTTGGCGACTTCCCGGGGTGAATCGACGCGTTACAATCTAAGATTTAATTATCTGCCCCTTGTTCTCTTATTAAAACTTAAGCCGAAGAGTTGTAAACTTCTTTTATCACAAAAAATATTTCGACTCCAAACTTTTGGAGTTCATCGTACGTTCCGATTAATTCCTCCATATTTTTATCGTTGAATCTTCATTTTATCGGCCCGAATCCACCGCACGTGACAAGAGATCCGCAGGAACATTCCGTTGTTGCAGTTGTAGCCATCTATACTTTGAGATCCCGTCTATATTTTCGTAATCTCTATAGAGGAGTTCTCTAAATATTTTATGTGATCGGTGTATGTTCCACGTCGTACTATGCTAATAGTGAGTCGGTTTATCAAGATAATAGTGTATCACGTATGCTCCTTTTTTCTATTATAAATAATCTCGTCTACGTAACTAAATTGGGACTTCCACCACCTTAATCTCCCTCTGACAAGATTATTTGCGATGTCCTCCCCATCCGCATGATCGGAGGCATACGTGTATAGTCGGTGGTTCTACGTATCCGGATAAGCTAGCAAGACCATATCAGCGAGATTCATTTAAGGCTATTAAAAATTAAAAAAAAACAAGAGTAAACCTAGAACCCCATCCTCCTACGTAGACCCCTACTATCATGTTTCATTCCCCAAGATCAGACGTCTACGTTCCAACTCTCCGGAGGTTTAACCCCAATTACAGGAGACAAACCCGGATATAGTCTTTCTATGCGAAACTGGAATAGGGCCGACTACCTCCCTAGATGAGTTCATAATTAAAGGATACTCTAACTTAACATCTAAATCTGACCCCCAAGATCGCCATGGAGTATGTGACTACATTAAAACGCCTCTCCGTGTTGCAGGGATATCTCTATAGAAGACCCTAATTTACCTTCCGGGTTGCACTTGCTTACACCACGGCATTAATATTTGCCCTCTATCGCCTCGACAACAGTGGAGTTACTATTTTTAAGAATATATCGGAGAAAATTGACCACATGCCGTCTGCTCGCCCGTCGGCATGCATTCACATTTGCGGTGACTTCAATGTCCATAATGTGGAATCGCTGACCCACTCAAACAGGACGGATGATAGGGGGAATTTCTATCATGGTTTTGCCATTACCTATGACCCCAATCAGATACTACCGGTCAGTAACCAAGCATTCTATACCTTTTACTCTCAAGTTCCCCTGAGCTATGCTCGTGTTCCGTTCTATCTCCTCTGGGATCCTCCGATCACTCCGTTGTATGAGATAAAAATGAAATATAATAAGTTTACAGTTGTAACTCTCTATCGTACGGTAATGCAATACTCTATGGCTGACTCGGATAGCCTCCGTACATTCATATTTGATCTAACTCTCCATTCCATGTTTAAAAAGGATATGCGTTCTATATTATAAGACCTGACCGAATGGTTACTTGTAGACATAGACCAATTCGTACCATCCAAAAAATTCCAACAAAAACCTAACAGCCCGCTATGATTCTCCCATGAATGTCCTTCTGCCATCACGCACATAAATCTCTTTTCCAGAGCTACCAACGTAATAGATGCACCGAGACTTAAGCTGCTGTCAGGACCACCAGTAGCAACTGTAAAATAGTAATAAAAAATGCAAGAGAGATATATGCTAAGTTCGTTAAATCATAAGTAGCTTATCAGCGACTTTGTTCCCACCAGTTCTGGCAAATAGAAAATAGGATCCTGAACAGAAGTCTACGTTTTATCCCAACCATGATCAATAGACCAGAGGTCATCTCGTCAGCATCCAACAAGGCCAAACTATTTACCAAGAACTTTTCAGCAAATTCTACCCTATTCGACGAACGTTATCAACTCCCCGTATTTCCTCCTATAACACAGAACACGCTAGGTAATATACAAATATTTGTCCGTGAGGTTTCCAAGCATATCAAGAACCTTGATTCTAGTAAAGTAACTGGTCCTGACGGTATCTCAATTATAGTATTAAAAAATCTACAACCAGAACGTGCCCCCATACTTACCAAACTGTTTAAGCGCTGCCTAAAGGAGAAGTGTTTCCCAACACCATGGAAAATCTAATCAGTATGCCCTTTTTTTAAGAATTTAGGTGATAAGTCATCTCCGTCTTAATACAGACCAATACGCCTCACGTGTGTCATGAGCAAGTTGCTGAAAGAGGACGTCAAACACCTCAGCCGAAATAACCTTCTTAGTGAAACGCAATATGGTTTCCGTTCTGCTAGATCTACATCAAGCGTGTTAACGATTATATCTCATAAGATTAGAGAATCTTTCGACATTTGCATCATTTCTAGAGCAATTGCTCTTGACATAGCAAAGGTCTTCACATTTTTTCCAGCTGTAAATGTTTTCTCACTCATTAAATCATTCCTTTCTAATAGGCTCATAACAGGAGTGGTTGATGGGCAGATATCAAAGGCCCACAGTATTAATGGTGGAATCCCTCAGAGTCAATACTGGACCTAACTCTCTTCCTGATTTGCATCAATGATCTCCCAAAACACATACTTGAATCATTCGTTGACATCTATGCTGATGACAGCCTATCTACGGCAACACATCAAAGGCCGTAATGACAAAGTTCTCTCTGATTCTCTCTTCTCAGATCTTGAGCGCGTGGTACAGTGAGGGAAAAGGTGTATGGTTACGTTTAATGCATCTAAGACCAAGCTCCTATCGTTACATCATAAACGCTCTGATCTCCATATGGTATCAATTGAAAAGGATGGTTCTCGTCTAGGGGAGGCCTAATGTTTTGATACGTTTCTGGGTTTGACCTTTACTCCTAATCTGAAATGGAACATATAAATCAAGTCTGTGGCCAAGGTCGCAGGGAAAATGGTGGGATCCTCCTACCGCTCAAAAAGATATCTCACTAACCATGCAATTCCCTATCTATATAAAAGCCAAGTACGTCCAAGGATAGAGTCTTGCGGTTACATCTGGGCAGGAGCTGTTAAAAAAAACCTTTCCTGCCTTGACAGTGCAAAAAACAGACTTCATGCCTTGGTAGGAGATGATGGGAGACCTTGCGAGCCTTTCTCTCTTTCATCTTTACTGCCATGGCAAGTGCTCGGCTGAGCTCCATTCCCTGGTCTCCCCTCGCCAATCTTTCACGAAAAACAACCGACTAGCTGAAACTATATGCATATATATATATATGTGTATATACATATAAATGTATATATATGTGTATATATATATATATATATATATATATATATATATATATATATATATATATTAGCATGATAAAACCACATATAACGGCAATCTATATTTCGGATTAACTGTTTCAGTTTATTTTTATTGCATAATATTTTACAACTTTTATTTGTTTTTTGCACATTTTTATTTATGTTTTACAAATTTTTATTTCCAAATATTTTTGTTAAAAAATTTTCCAAATTTTATTTAACAAATTACTCGTTTAATAGAGATGCTAACACAGGGAAGTTTGTCATGCAAAAACATCTTTCTAAACTCCAGTTGTATAAGCAATTGAAAGTGTTCCCAAACGTATAAGCTTGATTACTGCAAAATGTTCATTCAATTATCCTACGTATTTCTGAGGTATCAGCATCATATTTTTTTTGCATTTTACCTATGTTAATCTGATAAGAAATTAGCAAGGGCAGAGCTTAAAGATGATACCGATCTTGTTAAAATCCAGCGCCTCTGTCGAATGGGTATTAAAAATCTACATACATACATACATACATGCATGCATACATACATTCATACATAAATTCATACATGCATTTAAACAGACCGGTGATATATATATATATATATATATATATATATATATATATATATATATATATATATATGTATATATATATATGTATGTGTGTGTATGTATATATATAATACATCAAAAGGATACTATGCATACATCGACAGTTATTTCTGAATTAAAGTTTATATGGTAGCCAGAAAATGTTGATAATATTAGCCGTGTTTATGTCTCATTATTTTCACTTTGTAGACCATTTCCGAGCGCAGCTGACCAGTGGGCATTTATTTTTATTGAAACGTATACATTGGTGCCGAAGAACATTTCTGCAATCCTAAGTAAGTATTATCACAAAAGTAGACTCTTTTTACTCATAATATATCCATTTTAGTACCAATCATATTTGCAGCCCTATTTAAACAAAATATATAAGTTATACTAGCGCTTACTCTAATATTTTTTGATAAATTCTTGTTTTCATCCTAACGAGTATAGCTACATCTCATATACCAAGAATACTTAGCTATGTCGGAGTAGTATCAACTAAGCATAAAACATACTATAATAGATGATGATATGTCAACGAACATATCATTTATGTTAAAGAATATTACACTCTGATACATCCGTATAATTAGAGGATGTCCACATCCTGAGTTCAGCCCGCGTAACATCATCTGTATTCATCCTTCTCACTTTCACGTTTTATTGATCACATACGGCAAAAGTGTTTTATTATGACTGCCATAATCACATAGCATAGTGTGACTACATAGTACTTATTTCAGTTAAGTATTAGGTTTTCATGTACACACAATTCTTTAAAAACATATAATCATCAAACTCAATGGATTATGGTTTTCTCTTTTAATTGGGCTAGTATTCGGTTACCGAAAAAAGATGAAATTGCAAAGGTAATGTGTTTCTCATATAGTTACTTTCTTAATTCGTAACATATAATCAATTAATTGTATATGCATGCACACAAACAGACATGCCGTTAAAAGACGTTTCAATTATACCAGTCATCATAGGAGCAACTGGGCTTATGAAAAAGAACTTTAAAAAGTGCATATCAAGCATACCCGGTGAACCAAGTGCAAGTGAAATACAAGCGAGTGCACTGAGTAGGACGGCTAGAATCCTGAAAACATCTCTTGGTTGGACTCACAAAAATAGGGGTAAATGTCAGACATCTGGTTGGATGTCCTATCCCCTAGAAAAAAAGTGTAAGTTAAATAAAGAGAATGGGATCAATACTTTAAGAAATGACTAATCAGGATCAGTCAAAGCTCCAAAAATATTAATGGAGTTTTTATAGAAAATTATATAAAAGAAAATTACAAGAAACTCTCCTTCTCTCTCTCTCTCTCTTATCATATATTAATATATATATATATATATATATATATATAATTTTTTATATATGATGAGAATAATCTAAATCGTATCATTTAGTCATTTATTCAATAAACTTTACATGGATGATGAGGTGGGGTAAGTGATACCTATTTGTACCATGTTATATTGAATCGTATTATTTCCCATTGAATATATAGGTTTTTATCATCAATTTTGTCTTCATATATATATATATATATATATATATATATATATATATATATATATATATATATATATATATATATTAGTGTTGATACGATTAATCGGAATCGGACCTGGACCTTGCAAATATCCGAGTGTTTGATACTATCGTAATGGAAAAAAAATGCTGCAATTTTCCGTTGAAATTACGAATTTTTCATTGCGGTTTTATTTGATTATCTTTACAGTAAAATCGTCTAGTGTTGGTTATTATGATGAAATAATATATATTTATTAATTTTAAATTAGCTGTACAGCTAAAATCGATGGATCATACTCCACAAGTGTGTTTTGGTTATTAGAATTATATTTGCGTTAATTACGTGATTCTCCCTTTTGCGAAAATTGAAGAAAATAATAAAAAAATTAAAGTTAAAGAAGTAGAGATCTATAAAGAATTGAAATCAGAATTTAACACGGAATCGGTAACTGTCTCGACATGCGAACAAATATTTAAATCCCGCCATCACTAACATATATAAGGGATGGGTGAACAACAACAGTGTGTATTTTTTTTTTACATCCGAATGAAAAATAGACAAATTCACACGTTTCCAACGATCGAAAACATTTCAAATGAACTACGAAAATGTTCTTTAAATTTCAAACACACCTCCAGTATATCTGGAACGCGTGAAAAACGATTTTAATTAGTTAAGAACTTTATTACAATGATGTACACATTACTTTCAATGAAAAAGCAAAACACGGAATAATCAAATAATGTTAAAAAATACACATTGTTGGTGACAAATTTATATATATATATATATCTTCCTCTCATTGTAATTTCTCTACTCATTCATGTATATATATATATATATATATATATATATATATATATACATGTATATGTATATATACATACACACATGCAGATATATATATATATATATATATATATATATATATATATATATGTATATATATATGATAAGAGTAGCAGGAGCACATAGATTTAAAGTGTTACACACTGTTTTTTTCTTAATAATATTACTTGTCTTTTTTTAATTTCTTAAAAATATTCTTAGTTTATTTGATTGCATTTCACGATTTACTTCGTGGCTTGTTTTTACCTTTATACTGAACAATAGATATTTATGAAGTTCATTAAACTCTGTAATATACTGATTGCAGCTCTTACAAGATAATATATACCCCGAAACATAGATAATACGAAAACATTTTCATTTAATATTTAAATTCATTCTGTGTTGTTCAATTACTTTTACAATTGTTTTTGCCAATATCTAAATTAACACACACACAGACAGACACGCACGCGCACACACACACACACACCAACACACACATGTATATATATACATATATATATATATATATATATATATATATATATATATATATATGTATATATATATATCACGATATAATTGGCTGAAAGTTTCTACATATACATACGAAAATTATCCTGTAATTTTGATAATTATACGAAATAGAATGTGTCTATGTTTTGTAATATTGCTGAGGTTTACCCTGCTCAAATGAAAATTGCAGATATTATATTGTCATATATTACTAATCATGGGATTGCTATTTTTTCTGATCTGGTCTCATACATTTAGTCGACCTTTTTTATATTTTACTCCATTATTTTATAAAGAAAATAGCAAGGTATTTATTTCCTCATAATTCTCAAGCTATTTATATTATTTGGGGATGCGGTTTCCTTATAAACATAAACACAATTTTTTTTCAATTATGCCGTCGCATTACCGTATCACTGAGATGTCTGTCATTTTACACGTCTATTAATAAGTTATAATATGTATCTTTCCTTAATAATGCATATATATATACATATATATATATATACACACATATGTATATATACATATATATATATATATATATATATATATATATATATATATATATATATACATGATGATGAGAAAAGCGTGAACCAAAATCGGATGTTTTAAAACAAATAAGTCGATTTAAAAAATCACGAAATATAATAAAACCCGAAGCGCTTTTTATCCGACAGACTTTCTAAAGTTATAGGTCTGAAAGAAGCAACACGATTTTTCATGGTTTTTTATTTTATTTTTTAAAATTATTGTAATAATAAGACATTGGGATGGAAACGAAACAAGTAAAAAACTTAGATGGAATCCTTTAAAAAATAGCAATTTGGGGGCATAAAACACCAAAATTAGTCTCCAATACTTTGGCCTTCATCATATGAAGATATGTTTTAATAAACCCTATAAACAGAAGAAGTACTGAAATTGCCGTCAAAGTAACTTTCAGAACATGTTTTACATCTATTGAAACGATGCTGTTAGGGAAATTATGCAAACCCTCCGCAATGCCTCAGGCTTTGTTGTAAAATGTGTGTGAAAAAATGTTAGAAATATTCATGTAAATTTGGTAGTCGTGGATTGCGCCACAAGACTAAAGAATCTCTTATTAATCATTTGTAGAAAATAAGGGATATATAGATGGTATGTGAAAATAAAAGCTGAATGTACTTTCTTTCCATAACTTGTAAAATCATAAAAAAGCTCGAGTTTGGACCGAATCCTAATGCATGTAATGTACGATAAATATCCTGGGTAACCCTGTAGCCTTCGTGCAGGTTGGGACAACATGGAAATGTTATAACTTGGAGAGAATTTGGATAGAATGTTGAAAAGAATATGAAAAGAAAGAGGGGGGCATGTTGTTGGGGAAAGTAGTGCGATAATTTTCTGCCTGTGAATTTGTTGCAGATTTTAGTGTCATTTCACGAGGGGACTAAAGGAAATGGTGTTCAGCATTTACAGATATCTAAATCATTAGACGTTACTTATGACACTAAACATGATGTTTCATTGCGACTGTACTTTTCCCCCTATACGTTTCGGTAATGCTGACTCATTTGGTGGAACAGATGAAGGTGTGAAATTATTATCTGACAAGTAATAGTTTTTTCCTCTAAACACTTACTCAAACAAAAATAATCCGTTGATTATTGTTTGCAGATGACGATGCACTTGTAGCTACGACGCTTGAGATAACGACACCTCCTGTGGACAAATATACTCTGATGCTTGCAAAACAGTTAGCTTTACAATAAGCATAACAAACACAGAAGATGTTCATCAGAAAGCCTCAAAAGCGAAGTGAAATAAAGTTTCAAACGGAACACGCCTGCACTTCCATAAATTCTCATTTAAGTTGATTGTTAGAGATCGGAATTAAAGAATAAAGTGCGATAATCCTTACAGTGGCTTTAGAAAACTGGTCTTTGGAAAGCTCGGGGTATTAACCTTCAAACGAAAATACATGTATACAATACTAGATCTCACAATAATCTTGTAAGCTCTAATGTCTTGGACACTGTACCGAACATACATTTTCAACTTGGACGTTTTTCACAATAATTTTCTTTGAGAATTTTGTAATAGATTTACTTACAGATGCTGACGTTTTCCTCAACTTTTGCATTGATAATATTGGGTATTATCTCATGAAATTACATCTGCTTTGGGAGAGCAATGTGTTGCATATGCAAGTGGAAATAATTCTAAAAATGTTGATGTGCAGAGCGTTGAACTGTCGTCATCGGTTATTAGACACGCCGTTACTTACTTACAAAGACAGACGGACATATGTAAAATACACGCAATTGCCATCGAACACTATGTAATTGATCGTAACGAATAAAGACTATATTCTTTAATAGCAGTATGAAAAATGTCGCATCAAATATGCTCAGACTGCGCAAAACTACAGACAGAATGAAGTAAAATTCTTCTTTTCCAGCTATATACCCCAACAAACCACATTTTTGTACAATTTTTGGACTTCTTTGCAGATCATTGGTTTAACTGCAATGTAAGCTGCGCAACACACATACCTCTTAATTGACGAAGATGTTAGAATCGGACACGTTTAAAGAATTTATGATCTAGTAAGTGTCTAGAAGAGCAATACAACTAGAATAGTTTGTAAGATGTGATTACTCTTCACGCCAACTCGTTTAGCGAAATTTTATTAGAAAACATGTCACGAATGTACACTATGATTGGCATTATCTTTCTATTCTCAATATTTTTCAAGTAGCAATCTTGCCCGGCGTTTGGAGGTGTAGGCTGAGAAAAGAAGGTCAATTTTTTAAAAATTTGACCCCTACTATGACCCCTTAACATGTATTGTTTTTGGCTGAAATTTAGTTATTAAGTTAGGCCCATGTCCAAGGCACCCATATCTACAATTTTAAGTGTTTGGACTCTCAATTTTCGGGGGAGTTTGGTAGAGTTCTCAAAGGCTTAATCGTTGAACTTACATTTCTAAATAGCAACATTTCTGGCCTAAAATCGATCACATCTATTCTCCCAAATCTCAGTACCCTGTATATCAAATTTCGAGTCTGTAGACTTAAACTTAACATAGTTATTGCGTAGGGAAATGCACACACACAAACACACTGACAGATATACAGATAGACAGATACACATACAGGCTAACTTTTATATGCATAGTAGCATTGGTGTCCGGCTTTGCCCGGGTATTTGGAGGTGTATGCTGAGCAAAAATAAGGTCAATGTTTTTTTTTAAATTTGCCCTCTACTATTACCACTTACAATTTATTGTTTTGGACTTAAATTGAGTTATTAAGTTTGATCTATGTGTAATGAACCTATATCTTAAATTTCAAGTGTGTAGACCCCTAATTCTCGGAGGAGTTTGGTAGAGTTCTCAAAGGTCAAATTGTTAAACTCTGACTCCTTAACAGCCAACTTTCTGGCCGAAAACCTATAACATAGATTTTCCCTAATCTCACTACCCTGTATATCAAATTTCGAGTCTGTAGACTGAAAATTGACAGGGTTATTGCAATGAAAAATGTAGACAAACACATACAGACACACAGGCACACAGACACATACACATACAGATACATTCACTTATATAGATATATAGATTAGATCCAATATAGGGTAATGATTTATAAATGCAAAAAAATACTAATATCGAAACCTAAATTTTAAGCTTACAATTTATGTTTTCTCTGGCGTACATGACTGCAAATTAATACATGTTTGCTGCCAAGCTAAAAAGTCAAACATTAATTAATAGCTACTACGTTATGCATGCATATTCGTAATGCCGTTGTTCCCCATATACCTCTCAATTTTTTACACTTTTTGTACCGATCTTTCCTGGCTAAAACCCAATATAAAGATTTGCATGGGTTCAAGTACCCTATATATGAAAGTTAATGTCTGTAGATTAAAGGACTTGAGAGGAAAATCTTTAAAACAAAAATATATTCGTATGCATAAGTAGGTATTACCACATGGCATAATGCTTGTGGTAGGAAACTAAAGAAGTTGCTTCTTATGAGCGTCTAAATTGATTGATAAATGACTGAAATAATATGCCAAATAATTGAAAACTATGCTAGTTAGACATTCTGGTTCTGCTAATATTTATCTGAAAGTAAACCAATTGGGGTCATGGGCGCTGACGTTGGATGGGTTTTGTATGTTAATGGTATGTCATACCCTTTAAGATGTGTGTATTTGTGAGTAGATAGATTTTTTTCTTGTTGCGAAGTTTGTCGGGAAGCCGCGTTTTTTAGGTAATGTTCTATCTTATAAGGTGCAAACTTTGGTGATTTTACATATGGGTGTGTTGCACATGTGACATATAATTTACTTGTTGTGTTTTTTTCTGGTAGCTTTTTCAGTTATGTTTTTTTCTGTTCCATATTGTTTTAGATCCCCCCTCTCTACATTCAGTATCCAGAGTTCAAAAGAAATATTGGTGGGTATTCTTAAATATAGTGTCATGACGTTGGTTAAAACATTTGTGTCGATTTTTGTCTATTCTTCTATGAGGCGTATTTTCTTGTCCTCCTGTATGTCGATTTCGGCCTATAGTTTCGATATTTCTCGGGCTATTTTTTTTACATAGACGTCACCACTTATCAAGGCCGATAGGCCACTCAAGGATAAGGGTTAAAGAGTGTAGAGCAGTCAAAAGGACAATATAGTAATCGGTAGTAATGAAAGTTCGGTAAATTTGTTAACCTAAGTGGAACGGCTCATCAGAAACTTGTTCACGTTGGACTTGAAGACAGCCATATTATAGAAAGCTGGAAAGCAGGAAAACGGAAGACAATTCCACAGGCATGCAGTTCTAAGGAAGAAACTTTGATCATGGAATCTATGTTTAGGTTTAGGTACAGATAAAGAGTGGGGAAAATGATTGATAATGTTTTCAGCTAGTCTAGTGTTTCTTGTGAAAGTTTGGCGAGGGGGGACCATAGATTGAAGCTCAGTCGAACACTTTCCATGAAAATAACGATAAAGCAGAGACAAACTCGCAACATCTCTTCTGTGAGACAGAGGTTGCAGCGAAGAGAAAAGGACATCTCCCACCAAGCCCCGAAGTCTATTTTGAACTCTATCAAGGCAGGACAAGTCTTTTCTAGCAGCTCCTGCCCAGATGTGGCAACAGTAATCCATCCTTGGACGTATCTGCCTCTTATATAGATAGAGAATTGCATCAGCAGTGAGATATCTACTGGATCGATAGAAGGATCCGACCATTTTTCCAGCGGCCTTGGCAACAGATTTGATGTACGTATTCCATTTAAGATCAGGAGTAAAGGTCAATCCCAGAAGTCTGTCAAAACTTGAGGCCTCCCCAAGACGAGAGCCATTCATTTCAATTGATGCCAGATGGGGATCAGAACGTTGATGATGTAAAGATAGAAGCTTGGTTTTAGATGCATTAAAAATAACCAGCCACTCCTTTCCCCATTGTACAACGTGATCAAGATAAGAGGAGAGAGAATCGGAGAGAACTTGGTCGTTTACTGTCTTAGATGTGCTACCATAGATGGTAGTGTCATCAGCAAACATGTCTACGAATGATGTAAGGATGTGATTTGGAAGATCATTAAGATCATTTTTAAAGGTTCATTTGTTCTGCTGTGTTTTATTGCCAGACTTTTCCGAAGAGATTTCGTTATGACCTTTTCTGCATTAGCTTAATGATTTTTACAGCATGATTGAAAGCAGTTTAAATGTTTGGATGAATTTTTTCTATGTCTGAAGTTTTTGTTCTTTTGTTTTAAGAGATCAAGTCCCGATGTATGCTTTCTTGAGATATTCCTGTATTTTTGCTGGTTTCGTAGATGTTTCAAAATGTTTACCATATTAATTAATAACATATTCCCTTGGTTGCATATGCTTAAGATTTTCATTTTGTTTTAGTATTTCATACTCAAATTGTTTGTGTTTCATATACATTTTGAATACTTTAATAAAATGACGCTTAACAGAACATCTGATACGAGTTAAGAATATATTCAATGACTTACTTCTTTTTACAATGATCCTAATAATTATAAATTGAAAATGAAAATATGAAATTAGTTTAAAAAATAACATACACGTGTTGGTGATCCAACTCGTTTAAATATATCTAGTGGCTTCGATAATTTTTGCGACTTGTTTCGAATTTACTCTTTTATTTATAGTACACAGAAAACTACTAGTCAACTTTGAAGTAATCTTTGGCTACAATTAAAAACACTTCTGACAACCTCAAGAAATCGCCGTGCTTCCGCAGGTTATGAAACCTCGTCAGAGTCTTTTTACATCTCATGCAATAAGCCTTAAACGGCAACTCTAGAATATTCTTTAGGATTAGGAAATAACAAAAATAAAAGTGACCAGTGTCTAGACAATAGTAACCGTGACGAATTTATGTAGATCTTAACATAATAGCTTGTCAAAATGATGGTCTTGTGAACTGGTGCATCGGGGCGAGGTCGCCTAAATTTTCATCATCCACCCAATTAACTGTGTGTAATATTCCCAAGCTAACAACAAACTGCACACAATTTTATAAACAAGAACGGTCGTTATACATGAAATGATTTATTTGCCAATCAACTCTAGTGTTCTGCCTTTCTTACTACTACCACAGTTCTCACCATCCCTCAGAGTCACCCTTATATCTATGTATATTTTATGCTGTTCCAAATGTGAGGCTCAATTCTTGCAAGATTTCCCAAAAGCAGTGTGAAGCATCCTATATATTTCTGTGATATTTTACCAAGATTAAACAGGAAAAAATATTATATATCGTTC
This sequence comes from Euprymna scolopes, assembly GCF_053919585.1. Classification (NCBI taxonomy): domain Eukaryota; kingdom Metazoa; phylum Mollusca; class Cephalopoda; order Sepiida; family Sepiolidae; genus Euprymna; species Euprymna scolopes. Next base: position 23,385,322 of record NC_136485.1, read on the forward strand.
ATCATGCAAATTCCTCCGCTATGAACATCAGTCTTTTGATGTATTGGAATTAATGCCTTAACCGTACCATTTAACCTGAATCAGAAACAAATAGTCAGTATTCTCATAAAATGCATAGCAATAGCATAGATAATTTGTAAAAGTCTACGACAATCTTTAATACCTGCACAAAAATATCAGACATTATTGAAGGCACCTCGTGTATGTATGTATGTATGTATGTCTGTATGTATGTATGTATCTATCTATTTATATATATATATATTAATAATAGAATGCACATGCATATATATATGTATATATGTGTGTGTGTATATCTATATATGTACGGCTATATTTATAAGTGCATCATGTATGTGTGTATTTGAGTGTAGATTATATACGTGTGTGTTCTCGTTATAATATATTATCTTATAATATTTACAGTATTTGCGAACGGTGGAATATCGTCCCTCGATTTTTTCATAAGACACAGAATACGTAGAAATCGCTGTTTTGATCTGTTTTTTTTATCGTTCCTCAATTAAACATTATTAATTACATTAGTTAAAACAATAGATGCAAAACACGAAAGTGAATGTATGTTATTCCAATGTTTATAATAATATTTTAGGTTAATGTGACTCAACAAAATACATGATAGTGAAACTTACGCCTTTTATTTTTTATTTAGTTTTTTTACACGGTGGTGACCACTTATCAAGGCTCAAAGGTCACTCATGTATAAGGCTTATTGCGTGTACGATGATCAATGAGATAACATTGTAGTAATCATTAGTATTGGGGTTTTTGATAGAGTGTCCTACTTAAAGGGCGGTTTTTCACGAGTGTGTTTATGTTGAACTTTGTCATTTACGGCATTTGATGTGTTGCCATAGATGATCGTGCCATCAGCATAAATGTCAACAAATGATTTAAGTATGTGTTTTGGGAGATCATTGATGCAGATCAGGAAGAGAGTTGGACCATGATCGACCCCTGGGGGGCTCCAACATTAATACTGTGGGCCTCTGATTTCTGCCCATCAACCACTACTCTTATGAACCTATCAGAGTGAAATGATTTAATGATTGAGAAAAAATTTCATGTAATACCGTAGCTGGAAATATTGTGAAGTAGGCCCTTATGCCATATCTTATCAAAGCCCCTCGATATGTCAAGAGCAATTGCTCTAGAAACGAAAGTCTTTGTCAAGAGATTCACTAATCATGTAGTATTTATATAACCGTTAGCACATCTGCTGTAGATCTTGCAGAGCGGAAATCATATTGCATGTCACTAAGAATGTTGTTTCTGTTGAAGTGGTTGACAACTTATTTATTTAATATGGATTCCAATAACATACACATGACACACAGGAGACTTATTAGTCTGTACTTAGAGGGAGATGACTTTTCACCTGAATTCTTAACTACAGGGCACACTGAGTAGGTTTCCAGGTTGTTGGAAAGCATTTCTCCTTACGGCAAAGCTTAAACAGTTTTGTAAGTATGGGGGCAAGTTCTGGTTGGAGATTTTTCAGCACTATAAATGGAATGCCGTCAGAGCCACTTGCTTTACTGGAATCAAGGTTCTTTATTAGCGTGGCGACCTCACGCACTAGTATTTGTATGTTGAATAGAGTGTTGTCTGGCATAGCTACCGAATTGTAGAATAATTTTATTTCTGCTTATATTTCAATTAGAATAAGCAGCGGAAGCCTTAAACAAATACATTTAAAAAAAAACTCTAAACAATACAGTAATTTATTATTATAAAAGCATATTTTAGAATATTAAAGAAAATTTTAACAATTGTCCGAAGGTTTATATTTTATTATTTTAATTTAAGCAAGAGCACTATCCAACCAATGATCGGAAAACTGTTGCCTTTATCTTTACTAATGCATTCAATTTAATGATGATATTTGATGATGCAGACAGGGTAATTTAATGCATACATAATATTAGGTAAAATATCTTATCCCCCCCAATGAAAAATAACCATATTAAGTTAACATGAACGAGTAAAAAAGAAAACAATATATGTTCTACAATAGCTGTCAGCTAAGAAAAAATGAAAATAACATAGTGCAAAATCCAGAGATTAAAGTGTATTAAAGTCAAAATAAATCTGGCTTATTCGTTGTTTTATGTATAGTGATGTATTTAGCCACAAATAGGAAGCTAATGATTTGTCAATATTGAGGATTAACCAATGAGAAATATTTATGCGTAGTCTGATAGTGTAAAATAAAAAAAAACGTTCATTAACATTCATAGACTTTGTCATTTATTAATTTGTGATAGTCTGATTTCAATGCATATTAATTATTGTCATATAATAAATTAGTATTTCCTAAAAAAAGCATACGCAAGTTTACCATGTATGACATTAGAAACAAGGTATGTATACACATATAGGTCAATACATAAAACATTTCATATTAACATGAAGATATTACATGTGTTATACATTGTCGTATATGTACAGACACACCTAGGTCCTAATATCATGCACGGTTACCTTGCACATAATTTTAAAAACGATCAGACGTTCACTGAGGTGTGACCGGTTCAGGTGTTACACTTAATGCCTTAAAGTGGTCTCGGGAAAATCTTAATATGACCGTCATTAGGGTCTATAAGAAGAAAATATATCCGAGATCTTGGATGCGCTGTGTGGTTCATTCTTCTCCCAGGAAACGTTTAGACCTCTTCACCCCGGTGGCGTGCTGGCTGGACCTTTCTTTTTTCTATCCTCCGGACCGCTCCGTTGTTTCAATGAAGGTATTTATGAGGGTTTTTACGGCAGACACAAGAAAGACGACAGACGACACAATTGTAATATATTTGGTACATAACTAACTAATTTATTTTACATTAGAGATACAATATATATTACAAAAAAACATTTACCATTTAAAACTGGAACATAGGCTTTCCAAAGCTAAATAACAAAACTAATCTTGAGGGAGGGGTGCGCATAAGCCTGAAGAGTCCTAGAGTGGATTAAACGAGGATATTCAGTGTAGCCTTATCGCTATCTATATATAATAAATTACTAAGTAGCTCTACCTACGTATTGAGCACTTTTGAAGTAAGTTTACGCATGGATTTATACTTTCGTATATTTATTTTATGTGAGTAAATAAAGTAGTTTTTACATATATATATACATATATATATATATATATATATATATATATATATATATTGATGATTGCAAATTTTTCAGACAACTACTACTCCCTCAGACACTTAATGTCCATCGCCCCAAAAATGACATCTATCGCAGCAGGACCATTTTAATACACAAATGCCTATGGCTTAGCTTTATACAACAGCTAAGACTCTCCCTGGATTCAAAATGTTGAGATCAAGCAAGAGCAATATGGCCAGCAACAAGTTAAACTGCAGACCAGCGTACTGCAGGTACTGGTCTCCCGCGGTATGCTTATTTAAAATCAGAGATTTGCTTCTCATAGAAAGGTTGCCTCCACCACGCCTTACACAGGAGCACTCTCCACGCCAACACAAACATATACACACAAACACATACACACAAACACACACGGTGCTAGTTGTCCCTGAAAAAGGGGCATTTCCTCTTTGGAAGATCTTGCTTTTAGTCCTTCAGGAATATTAGTCACCCTCCTCACCAAACAAGTCTGGTGGGGAACCAGCTTATTCGCAGGTGACCCGACCATGAGGCAGGGATTACTGGGTTACATGGTACCAGAAGCACATGACATGACCTGGCATGTATACATATATATATATATATATATATATATATATATATATATATATATATATATATACATAAAGATAGATATATATGTATATATATATATAACTACTTAATTTACTCACATAAAATTAATATACGAAAGTATAGATTTATGCGTAATCTTTAAGTATTTTCTTCAAAAGTGCTAAATACGTAGGTAGAGTTTGTTACTAATTTATAAAATATATATGGCGATTAACCTACACTGAATATTCGGCGTTTCATCAACTCTAGGAATCCTCAGGCTTATGCGCGAATTCCGTGGTTGTATAAAAACAATAAACGACCACAGAAATCGCGCATAAGCCTGAGGAGTCCTAGAGTGAATGAAAAGATGAATATTAAGTGTAGCTTAATCGCTATAGATATTTTATAAATTGATATATATATATATATATATTTATATATATATATATATATATATATATATATATATATATATATATATATATATATATATATATATATATACGTAAAACTTACGATATTTAAACCAAAAATTACCTGAACAGTTTTCTAAAGAACGCAAAATTAAAATTGTTTGAACTTAAACAACCAGGAAGCCAATTTATCGACCCCAATATAATTCAAAATCTGCAATATGTCTGAATATATTTGTTTTGAAATTTAAAATGATTAGACAAACAAATAGATTGTAATTTTGTAGTGACCTCGAAGGTCAGTTTGTTGTAACTTTACACCTAATTTTGACCACTATACATTTATCACTCTCGGCTCAAAACTAATAAAAATGTCCAATTAATTTACATTTAATAGTTAAAATGTTTAGACTATAAAATTGGCCGAAGAGTCTGGTAAGGTTTTTCAAAGTAAAAATGTTGAACTCTGATCTCCTGGAAGCAATACTTCTCGCCGAACACCGTTTTTTATATATTTTCCAAATTTCAGTAGCTTTTTTCTAAAACCTGAGTCTGTAGACTTAAAATTGCCAGAGAAGTTTGGTATGGAAATGCACACATACAGACACACACAGACAAGTTCACTTTTATATCTGCTAAATTTCATACATATAACTGATTCTTATTATATGTGTATCATTGTAAATAAAGAATTATATGCTAACGCTCACATTGTGGACTAATAGTATGTATTATAAAATACTAAATATTTTATAATACTATTTAATCAATGTTGTGTAGGTTTCACTTTAAAATTGAAGTTAAATTATTGCAATCGCCGTAAAAGCAGTGTTATCTTATATTTATTAAAAAAAAACAAATATTATTACAAATCTTAGTTATTTTAAATATTTTTTTGTTTGTGGTTAGAAAAAAAAACTTATATTTGGATCGAATAAAATCAAGGGTAAAAAAAGTGGCAGTACTCAAATATAAAAAAAAAATGGAAAGTTTATAATTTAGCATTTTCCAGGTATTACTAAAACAGGTTCCAGAATACATAATTCAAGTTAGATTGTTTTTGCAATCTCAACTTTTGCGCTAAAACATGCATTGCAAAACAAAATTATTGCAAACGTAGAGTAAGTATTTATGAATGTAAGTAAACATAATTTATAGTCTCACAGTAGTTGAAATATTTCCTCATAATTTACCAGCGAAGATATGCAAAACTAATTAGAAACGAAAAATAAATGAACACATTCCTGATAGATTTCGATACCATCGGGATGATCGAACGCGCGCCATGTAATACGAATCATTGCATTTTAAATTACATTTAATAAAAATGTATACAAAAAATACGATTTATATAATGTCGTCTTGTAAATTATAATACTCTTATATGATATATAACATTTCAATTATCTTTCTGCGTATCACAAACCAAAGCACATCTTAGTTTTATATAGTTGGTTTCAAATCTTCATTGGAGTTGTTTTATTATTTCCTGTAGCCCGATCTATTCTGCATCTTGGAATATTTAATCATGTCACGATTTAAAGTTATCTATTATTCCGATAAAATCCGAAGGATGCATATTAAATATCACTTTAAGATTACTAACGAACCACTTTGCAACATGAATAATAATAATAATAATAATAATAATAATAATAATAATAATAATTATTATTATTATTATTATTATTATTATTATTATTATTAATGTTATTATATACACTTACAATATTAAGCACAATATTATTAAACGCAAAACTAAAATGTATACATGTATATACATTTTTCAAACATCTCTATTTTTTATAAATATTTACAAATATGTGTAGTTATACAACACCACCCACACGCACACATACACCCCCCCCACACACACACACACATATATATATATATATATATATATATATATATATATATATATATATATATATATATATATATATATATATATATATAGTAGCATTTAAGCCCGGTGTTTTCCGAGTGTTTGGATGTGTGGAAGCGGTGGTAAGAAGGAAGGCTCTAACCCGTACACTGAACGAGGAAAGAACGGGGGAAAAACCTGACGTATTTGGTGTTACGACCATCGCTAAACCGGAAGCTACGTCGGTTTGAATTTAAGATAGACAATCGAAAGGGCAAGATGACTTCCAAATATATCGGCGAAAAAAGCGACTAACCCCTGTAGAAAAGTGCCTAGTTGAAGGTGAAGATATGAATGTTTTTGATAATGTTTCAATATTTGTCGTCTGAAAGGTCGAACATAAAAACGATACTGATCTTGTAAAAATCCGTGCCTCTGTCGAATTAATAGGTGGGAATGCAAACATGCATACATACACAGATTTATAAATTTGTAACTGAAAAGTTTCGGCCCAAATCGATTAAAAGCATGCCCTATCTGTGAATACTCTTTATGCAAAATTTCCAATGGTAAAGACTGCAGAGTTCATCTTTTTTTTATTTGACCCCTGTTATGACCCCTTAACATTTATTGTTTTGGGGTCAGATCAGCCCATTTATTTGTTTATTTAGTTTATTGCCGGAGAAGTTTGGTAGATTTCTTAAGGGTCGTATAGTTGAACTCTGACCCCTTAAATTCGAAATTACTACATCAAAACGGATCAGAAAGTTGTTCCCAAATCTCAGTATACAGTATATCAAATTTCGAGTCTGTAGACTTAAAATTGACATAGATATTGCGTAAGGAAATAAATGTACACATACCGACACACAACCACACAGGCACGCCCACTTTAATAGATATACTAGCATAAGCGTCGGCGTTGCCCGGGTGTGAGGTGTATGATGAGAAAAAAAAAAGAACGAGAATTTTTTTTTTAACTTTTACCCCTATTGTTTTCCCTTAAACTTTTATTTTTTTGGCCTCAAATCAAGTTATTCACTTAAATCCATGTCTTAGAAATTTCTATCTAAGATTTTAAGTGTTTAGACCCAAAATTCGCAGAGGAGTTTGGTAGCGTTCTCAAATGTCAAATCGTTGAACTGTGACACTTTAACAGCTAAATTTTCGTGCTGAAACCCGATCACAAATATTTTCCCAAATCTCAGTACACTGTATATCATTTTTTTTAGTCTGTAGACTTAAAATAGACAGATTTATTACATAGGGAATACACACATACAGACAGCAGACACACATACATTTCACTTTTATAGACATATAGACAGATAGCATAAGAGATTAAAAAATATATTGGTATACAGGAATATATATTGGCACATTTTTTTACTGTAAACATGTTACGCAAATATTATGCAAGTATACATCATGTATGATATCGGCATGAATATAATTACACGTAACTTTATATGATAATCCTATCAGAAAACCGAAAAAACTAATATGATTTAATTTAAATGAATGTTTAAAAGAATACGCAAATAATCTAAATCTTTTGCTCGTGAATGCATGCCGAAAACCCATGTATTAGAAACGAGGGTTTCTAATATGAATAGCCATACATACAAGAGAACGAATTTATAGAGCCATATATATATATATATATATATATATATTTTTTTTTTTTTCCACAGTGATCACCACTTATCAAGGCCCGGAAGCCACTCAGGGATAAGGGTTATTGCAAGTACATCACGTTAGTGAGGAGATTTTATGAAGTGTTTAATTAGGGGGGCGGTTCATTAGGAATTTGTTAACATTAGACTTGAAGACATCCAAGTTGTAGTCCGAAGGGAAGCAGGCAGACGGAGCAGAGTTCCACAGGCGTGCAGTTCTAAGAAAGAAGCTTTGCTCATGAAATCCGCGTTTTGATTAAGGCACAGATATAGAGTGGGGGAAATTGTTCACAGTGGATTCAGCTAGACGGGTGTTTTTCGTGAAAGTTTGGCGAGGGGGGACCAGGGATTGGAGTTCAGACGAGCACCTGCCATGAAAATAACGATAAAACAAGGATAGGCTCGCAACGTCTCTTCTGTGGGAGAGGGGTTGCAGGGTAGAGAAAAGGGCATCCCCCACTAAACCACGAAGTCTATTTTGTACTCTGTCAAGGCATGATAGGCTGTTTTTTGCAGCTCCTGCCCAGATATGGCAACAGTATTCCATCCTTGGCCGTACTTGGCTTTTATATAGATAGAGAATTGCATCAGTAGTGAGATATCTTCTGGAGCGGTAGAAGGATCCCACCATCTTCTCTGTGACCTTGGCAACAGACTTGATGTACGTGTTCCATTTCAGATCAGGAGTAAAGGTCAAACCCAGAAGCTTGTCAAAACACGGGGCCTCACCCAGACGAGAGCCATCCATCACAATTGATGCCAGCTGGGGATCAGAGCGTTGATGATGTAAGGATAGGAGTTTGGTTTTAGATGCACGAAAGGTAACTAGCCACATCTTCCCCCACTGAACCAATATATATATACATATATATATATATATATATATATATATATATATATATATATATATATATATATATATTCGCGCATATTTTATTGAAGTGCATTTCCGTTCTTCTTTTTATGATCTTTCTTTCGAATTTTACTTGTTTTCGTACAAGTATTTTTGTTGTGGTTTCAATAGTTCTTATAAAGTTCCCTAGTTTATCGAAAGTTTTCGGTCTTTACTGACCACCGTCAGGGTTGTTCTTCCTGTGCATCCTACTTGTACGAAAACAAGAAAAAATCGAGAGAACGATCATAAAAAGAAGAACGAAGATCCTCTTCAATAAAATATGCGCGAATAATGAAATTCTGCCTATATATATATATATATATATATATATATATATATATATATATATATTTATATATTTATATATATATATATACATATATACATATATATATATATATATATATATATATATATATATATATATATATATATATATATATATATATATAAAATGGATTAAGAATTCCAACGAAAGAAAGATGTATATTTAAATAAGGAAGTAATTACCAACAATGTGTATTTTTAACATTAGTTTATTATTCCGTGTCTTGGTTTTTCATTGAGAATAATGTTTGGATCATTGTAATAATGTTTTTAAGTTATTGAAATCGTTTTTACGCGCGTTTTAGACGTTCTGTGAAGCGTCCTCGTCAGAAATTATGTTCAAATCTGTTGGAGATGTAAAAATGGCAATTTTCCTAGTTGATTTGAAGTGTTTTCAAGGGGTGGAGGCTTGTAAGTGTTTATTATTCATGGCATGTTCAATTTTTATTAATCTTTTATTGGGCTTGTTGGGGCCGCTGACATGGTTGTAGTCACACTCTCTTTCTGCTAGTGCTTTTTTTTCTTTTCCTTAAAGGTGGGGTACGGTGTGTGTGTGTATGTGTGTGTTTGTGCGCGTGTGTGAGTGTGCGTGTTTGGTTTTATTGGTTTGAGAATGTGTATACAGTTTTATAGTATAATGAGGTTATTTGCTTTCTAGGAAGGTGACTGTGATCCTAGGTCGTTACTAATGTGTATGTGTTAGGAGGGGGGACCATCTCTTCTGAAATAAGGGAAGGGGTGCTTTCATTCTAATTTGATATTTATTTTTTGGATTCTTGGATTATAGTATTGTGATTTTTCGTTTTAGTCTGTTCGGGTATTCCTTATATTATGTTTGTTTAGAAAGAGGAATGTATTGTAAATATGTATTGAGGATTTTTTAATGTTTCCATTTATTTGTCTCTCCGTGTTGATATCGCCAGACCCATGATCGGTTCCTAGTGTGGGCAAGATTTTGTTCCTAAGAATGGTGGCAATTGGAGAGGGTATAGGTATGGGAGGGGGATGATAGAAGGGATAATAGTTGTTTCAGTCATGAGGGGGTCATGAGAGACCGAGGTGTTGGAACTGATATTATACTATGGTTCTAGGTGTTTCCTAGTGTTGCTGGGTTCGAGGTTAAGTAGGGTTGGTATTGTTCGGTGTGTTGTATTAGAGATAGGGGTGTTATCTGCGTGTGGTTGCATGCGCGCACGTGTGTGTGTTTTGATGTGTCGGTTCTGATTTATTTGTTGGTGTGTATATGTGTATGAATGTGTATGGGAGTGTACATTGTATTTCATGTTTTTGTGTGATGATATTAGTCTCTGTCAGTTCAGGAGTGAATCTGGTGATGAAGTGTTTTTCCTGTGTAAGTAAATAAAAATAATTGTCTGTGTGGAAGATTGGCATTATTTTGAAGCTGTTTACACTGCATGTGTGTACGTGTTTTGAAACATAGAGGTGTATGTTATCTGCAATTTTGATGTTGCTCTTATTTAAGTTTCTAATACGTAACACACACACACATATATATATATATATATATATATATATATATATATATATATATATATGCCAGTTTCATTCGGTAAGTATTTATTTGCTTCCCCACTGAGCAAATTCGGCACAAGACCGTTTTTTAATGTGGAGAGAGAGGGAGGGGGGAAAAGGGGACCAGCTCCTGAGAGGTGGGAAATGGGAGCGGGGCAGGGAAAATTGGTATGAAGGATAGCCCCTACATTGACCATTGACCAAGGTCTGATATGTTTGCGTCTGTGTATATATATATATATATATATATATATATATATATATATATATATATATATATATATATATACTCATATTTTTATGTACGTTCGTTGTTTCTTTCATTTTTGGTAGAGCAAATATCTAATATTCTGTTGGTTTGTAAAATATAATGGTTTTCCTGGAGTGTGAATCGATTTCAGACGATTAAAAAATAGAATAAAGCGAAGTTTTGTTTTAATTCGAGTAAATGTGTTTTAAGCATCTCGTATTAATTATGAGCCGTCAATGGTCGGTTGATTGATTCCAATTATTGGGGCTCATTGTTGGACGGCGGAGGTTGCAATATACGTCAGCTAGTAGGACGGTATATGTATTATTACTCTATCTTTAAATTAATTTTTTTGGAGTCTCATATGTTCTAAAAATTGGAGGGGTTGCTAAAATGAACGGTTATATGTAAGCCGGCGAAAAATACTAATTCTAGTCATCTGAATATATAAATTGTTTTTTTAACAGATATTCCTACATAGGACATGTGAACACACACAAACATACATACTGAGAAACTGAATGCCTACTAGACCTTATCCTCGAGTGCCTAAGGTCTCTCTGTACAGGGGTTTGTCAGAAATTCTGATATGAGGACACTTCATTGGAAGTAAACCCTGACAAAATATTTAAAGAAATGGTGTGTTATCTCCTCAAGCCATCCAGCACGTCCCCCAGTTTGCAGACGGGGGCACCTCCTTTAGCAATAAAGGGCAGCTTTGAATAAGAAATAAAAAGCCGTGGACAGTGGGGAAATCAAAACAATATATGAAACAAAATAAAAACACATACTGGCAGGTTGGCACCCAGGATGAAAAGGGGCCTTCAACCCGTTCATACACCAGGCGGGAAGAGGCAAACAATGGTGTAAACCTTCCGAACCCTGGAAGTGGCTCTCCAACCATGACAGAGGATAAATAGCGTCAGCCATCAGGCATGGATAACAGAGGTCCTGTCCCCCAGACATCAAATTAAGCAACAAGAAGAAAGAAAAATACAAGAGGCTTAAAAACTCAGCCGTGGTGTGTTGCAGAAAAGAAGGTGCTACTGTTTTGCTACCACTACTCGAAGTTCGAAAAGTGGAACAAAACATCCACTGACATTCTTACCGAGAAAATAAAAGATATTAACCTACCTGAAGAGAAAAATCTATACCTATTGCCCGCCTGCGATCACTTATTTCGCAGATAGGAAACTATGTATCAGAGGCAGAGCAAAATGTAATTACGACTGCAGCTCCAAAGGAGGCAGAAAAAGACTACATTCCTATTATGGAAGAGGAGAACATTCGAAGAATGGAGTCAAGATGGACCTGGGAAGAAAAGTGGATACTGATGTGGGCAATGGAATATGCTCAGGCAAAATATTCCAAACAAAAACAAAGGACAGAGACTTGGAGGGAAATATTCTTCCATTTCTGTCCAGTCAAACGGAATGCCCCATCTCCAAAAATTAGGTCACAAAGATACAATAGCCTAAAGGTGATGAATGAGGAAGAAATAAGCCATCTAAAAACAGAAGTCGCATCCCTTATTAAAACAAACCAGAACCTACTTCAAAACCCCATAGAAATACCACCCAATAACCTACCCATATCTACGAATGAAACTGAAAGAACCACAAATAGTCCCGCACTGGACCTTGATTCTTCGGCACCAATGCTAACAGGTGAAATACCCAAAACACCAGCAACACTCCCTCAGGAAATGCCCGAGGTGGATGATGACGTGTTAGTCTTGGAAGAAGAACTATGTAAGACCATTGAGGAGGTTCAACGGATGGGACTTCAAGAAAGACAAATGCTGCCTAAAATAACAACCAAGAGAGCAACAAAGGTAACAATAAAAAGGGTTAATGTTGCTCTCAAGAGACTAGTTCCATATATCACAACCCTGACTGAGTTAAATCAGGTGTATTATGCCTCAGGACTCTACATTGTAAGGAAAGTAATGCCAACATTCCAAAAACAACGGGAACCAGAGGCAAAAGACAAAATACCACGCTGGAAACTAAAGATCCAAAACCAGCTAAACCTGAGCCGAAGGGAATTCTCCCAGATTAAACAATTCCTAGCCGCCCCTGCTGTACAGGGACGACTTAAGAACATCATCAGCAAACTCAGCAGGAAATATGGTGCAAATCAGGACAGCTACAAAACGTAGCTAGAGAATTAAAAGGAAAATCCCAGCACTTTCCAAACACATTAAGAAAAGAGAAAGTTAGAATAGGGCAAAGCATGAAAACAAAACATTTAAGCAGAATGCTCGGTTATTTTACCGTAACCTAATAAGGGGCACTATAACGGTGAATAACCCGCCCAAAATGCAAGAGCTGGAGGATTATTGGAGGCCTCTCTTTGAGAACGAGATCACCCATAACAAAGAGGCTGAATGGATCCATACCATTGAGAGGAACCTAGAAAATAAGCCAGAGATGCCGGAGCCAAAGATAACAGCTGACACTATAAAAACGAAGCTAAATGGCGTCTCAAATTACAAAAAGCCTGGCATAGACAATCTCCCCAACTTCTGGCTGAAACAACTAACATCATTACATGGACATTATCACAGTTGTTTCAACAATATATTGAACGGAGAAGAAACCCCACCAGAATGGCTATTAAGAGGAGATACATCCCTCATAGCAAAGACAAAAGAAACGCAACGCCCTAATAAATACAGGCCCATTTGCTGTCTCACTACCACCTACAAACTCTTCACTGGCATTGTTGCGGACAGTATATACCAACACCTTTCCTGCGCCACATATCTTGAAAAAGAACAAGCAGGCTGTAAGAGGGACTGTCTAGGTACCAAAGACCAGCTCTTAACAAATAAAACTATCTTGGAAGACTGTAGGAAGAAACAGCGAAATTTAAGTATGGGTTGGATTGATTATCAGAAGGCTTATGACAGTATAGCACACACGTGGATTCTACGCTGTCTAGAGCTATATAAGATTCACCCGATAATCAAACAGGCCATAGCTACACAAATGAAAATGTGGCAAACGAACATGACATTAAGCCACACAAAAGGAAATATAAGGGTCACGGACGTAAACATCAGGCGAGGAATCTTCCAAGGAGATAGTTTATCCCCTTTACCCTTCTGCTTGGCAATAGATCCGTTAAGCAAACTTTTAAACAAAAACAAATGTGCTTAGAATCTAAGCCAGGACTGCCGACAAGACCCAAACAAACGAATTAACCACCTGCTTTTCATGGATGACCTCAAGCTGTATGCCAGTTCTGATCCCGACTTAAATGAACTCTTACAAGTCGTACATAACTTCTCCAGAGATATTGGCATGAAATTTGGACTGGACAAATGTGCCAAGTGCTCCATCAAATCTGGGAAGAAGATCGAAACTGAAAATATACAGCTTGATGAATATACCACCATCAAGGACCTAGAAGGGCAGCAAGGATACAAATACCTTGGCATAGAAGAGAATGATACCATCCAGCATGCCAAGATGAGAAACAAAATTGGAAGTGATTACATACGCCGAGTCAGAAAGATTTGTAAAACAGAACTCACAGGCAGAAACAAAATAACTGCCATTAACCAACTAGCCATGCCAGTGGTAACATACAGTTTTGGTATTGTCGACTAACCACAAAAATACATAAATAAACTAGACACTAAGACACGTAAAATGCTGACAATGTATTAAGTAATATACAGAAACACGTGTCTGTCTAGAATGTATCTGCCCAGATGGAAAGGAGGTATGGGGCTCTCGGAGATTGACCATCAACATCGTGCAACTATTGTGAGCACCGGACAATATCTGATGAACTCTAAAAAACAACTCTCAAGATGGTACACCAACATCAGGAATCAAGAGCCAGTAAACAACATCCATCACAAAACTGGCCAAACATTTTGGAAAAGACTGTCTTACAAGTGAGACAGAAACAGAAAAGATACCTGCAACTGAAATAGCCAGAAAAAGTCGCCAGAAATACACTAAGGAGAAGTTTATAATAGCTGCCAAATATCAAGGCTTGATGACCAATGCGTTTAAAAAGATGAGTGGTCTCAGCAAAGACAACAAATGCAGGTTCTCACACACAGAAGTAGAGAGTGTGAGCCACCTGATTTCTAGCTGTAAGGTTATGCTAGGGGACGGCTACTATACAATGCGACACAATGAATTATGCAAATATCTCCACTGGACGATCTGTAATAAGTTAAATATCGAATGCAGCAAGAAGTCATGGGAACATATACCCGAAAGAACAGTCGGAAACAAGGCATATACCATCCACTATGACTATGCACTCCCTACAGCCACGTACCTAGAAAACGGGGCTATAAAACACGACATTGTAATATGGGGCAAGAAGGAGAAGGAAGCAACCTTGATGGAAGTTAGTGTCCCGAATGATGCTGGGTTAAATAGAGCTGAGAGGGAAAAGATTACCAAATACCAGGGTCTTATGTATGACATGAAAAGAAACTGGAACCTTAAGAAGATCTCTATCATTCCAGTAATTATAGGAGCAACCGGACTTATGAAAAAGAATTTTACAACATTTCTTACAAATATACCAGGTAAACCAAGTGCAAAGGAGATTCAAACAATTGCACTTTAAAGGACGGCTAGAATCGTAAAAAGATCTCTCGGTTGGAGTGTCTAAAATAGCAGGTGTATGTTTGGCATCTGGTAGGATGGCCCATCCCTGGCTTAAACAAAATGATAAGAAAAATGAAACAGAGAAAAGAAACACGAATGCACGCACACGTACACACACACCACGCACAGAAACACACACACACCCACACACACACACACATATATATATATATATATATATATATATATATATATATATATATATATATATATATGTATATATATATATATGTATATATATATATATATATATATATATATATATATATATAATTATCTTGTCGTTTTCCGTACTGCTAAAAAACCTTGTTTAGTAAAGGAAATTACATTAATAGGTTCATGATTTCAGACTTGAAATTTTAGAGATAATATCTTGACGACAACAGGAATAAGCGGAAATTCTCATGAGAATCCAGTCATACTTTCTTTGAGAAAGTTAAAGGCAAGCCTTTAATATGGGGTCAATAAATATTAATGCTCTTTGATTTTATTTCACTCTGAATTTTGTTAATATGTATCTCATGAAACAATTTAACCATAGAAAAGGAAATTATTATTGCATGCGCAATCAAACTTATCCTTTGGGATGAATTTACATTTTCGCATTTGTGAAATGCACAATGAATGTTTTTAGACGTTTGCAATAATAACGATTACAGCGAAATATTTTTAATGACGTGTAAAGTACATAGATTATAACGAAAGCTTTTTTTTAAATACATAATTTGAAATCAAAATGTTAAATTCGTCAAGAAAATTGTCGTCAACTTAATAAAATGGAACGAATTTATATTTTGTTAATATGATTCTGAACTATTCTAGAATATATGTTAATGTAAACGGAGATTGTTATATGAATATTTCAATAATTCTGCCCAGACTATGATAAATATTACACCCGAAATGTGAATTAAAATTGGTCCAGTAGTGAAAATTCATAATTAAAGTTAAATGGAAAGCATACTACCATGACCTTAACATTAGTTTACAACAAAACCGCTTTGGCACCCAGTAAAGAAACCCTCTCTCCACAGTAATCTAGAAAATCTCCTTCTGACAGTAAATATTATCTCCCGAAAGAGAGAGCAAGAGAGAATTGCGGCGAAATATTATGGAATAAAATCAAACCAATTCCCTAAAGGCAAGGAACATTTAGAAGAATTGTAAAACGGACCTATATATCTAATCAAGAAAAAAAAATTAAGATATCTAATAAACATTCACACCCGATGGTTAATAAAATAAACGGCTTGGAATATAAAGTTAAGAATGGGGCAGAACCATCAGTTCCCGCACATAAAAACAATAAAATATTCCAAATTAAACTACCTAGCTTATGAGAGCCGGATATATAAAATACTTAGAAAATCATATGAGGAAGTACCGCAAAACTCAACTCATAAGATCAGCAACCAACCTAAGAACCTACAAACTAGCATGAACCTGAGTAAGCACACATATATCTTCACTCCAGCTTCCCCAAGATTCATTATAAAGGATCATAAGCCTAACTTCATCAGCAACCCCTCTACTAGGATAATCTTCCCCGCTAAATCAGACCTAGGAAGAAAAAGTAAAATATATTAGATAGAATAATACCAAGTATAAAAAAGAAAATAAGCTTCTCCCTTTGCCAATCATCGAAAATGTTATAGATTGGCTCATGGACCCCAAAGACAAATAAAGATTACTCTTCATAACATTTGACATTGAAACTACTACCAATCTATATCCCCTATCCTTTTAAACAAAGCGCTAATGTTAGCTAAAACTAACTCGGACCGTTCTGAATCAGAAATTAGTATAGTCCTACTAGCAAGAAAGACTTTAATACAATGTGATAATTAATTGTGGACTAGAAAGGACCCCCCTGATCAATTCGACATAGTGGTGGGGGCGATAAACTTTGTATAAGTAACGGTTCTGGAAGGAATCTACCTATTAAATGAGCTTAAACACAGATTCAGCAATAACGACCTTCAGGGAGGCCTCTAATATGACGCCGCTCTATTAGTAACTGGGCTAGGCCCAGAATGTAAAATAGGACCATAATAAAACTAAGAATTTATTTTTTAAAGTTTCGGCCTTAGTATAACAGTAGAGAATGAAAAATGCACATCAAACTTCTTAGACGTTACATTGAACCTAAAGGAAGAAACATAGTACCCCTATTATACGCCAAATTTTTCGCTACAGTATGCCCACAAATTCTCCAATCACCCCAGATCCGTCATAAAGGCATTCCTTATCTCGGTGTCCATAAGTATCTGTAATCTCTCTGCAAGCTATACAATTTTCAACGAAAGCTCCGCCTTTCATAAAAAACGCACTAGCAAACTCTGGATACAAAGACACAATTAAGTATGATACGAATAATGCTAAAAAATATCCAGCCCCTTAGGTATAGTGACCCGCAACATGACTAAACGCAAGTCTAGGAAACATAATAAGGCAATCTCAAATAATAAGTATCATATGCCAAATACACCTAACAAATGAAAAAGCTCATGCATGTTTAACAGACACCCCTCAAAAACGGACCAGCAGAAAGTCCGATATTTGGTTCAACCCCATTCCATAAATTAATAACATCCAAACCAATATCCCAAAAGAATTTTTAAATTGGTAAAAGATTATTTCAAGTATCCTCACTTATACAGCAGGGTCCTAAATAAAAACTATACTAAGTTATCCTTCTTAACTATGCCTAATACAATAGTTGCCTTCTTAACTATGCCTAATAAATAGTTGCCTGTACAACACACTATTATAAGCACGAATAAGAAGAGAATAGGATCAGCGCAGAAAATAATTAATGGCAACCCTAGTCTAGCCCAACCAAACTGCAATTGTAACGACCACACTAGCTGCCTACTGGAGAATGACTGTGTACACTCAGACGCTATATATTCATGTACAGTAACGGGACTCCCGCCTAATACGACAACTAATAACCTGACAACCCAAACCTATAGTACCAGTTACACCAGAGAGAATCCACAAAATCCAATAAGAAATAGTACACAATCTGAACAACTGACTACGCATCAGATAGGTACAAGTCCCACAGAACCTGAACATAGAACCTCAGGCCACCGACAGATAAATGAAGAACCTCTAGAACCACCACTAACAAATCCTATAACACATACCTACATAGAATTATCCTCCTTCCTGATGAAGGCCTGAATTGCAAATAATTTACAATCATTTTAAAAGGAGAACCCTAAAACAAAAACTATCCTATCTAACCTAGTTAGAAATCTAAAATAAAACAACATAGACTTTACATTAAAATGGAAAATACTAAGAAAATCCAAGTCAGACAGCCCAGGATCTAAATACTGTCTCCTATGTAACAGAGAGGCGACCGAGATTATAACGGCGCCTTAAAAATTAAACATCCTCAATTCAAAAGAGATAATTTGCAGTTGCAGGCACAAGAAAAAGGTCAGTTACGTAAAATCAATTAACGTAAATGGCATTAAGTCTGGAGAACGCGGTGGCTATGTCATGAAAGTTTCTGCAAAGAAGCCCATAGATTAAAGGACAGTTGCAGTCGCCCAAACAGAATGGGAAAGTGTAGAGTGATGCAAAAAGAAAATGTGAAATCGACGTGGCAATGATAGGCCATGTAACCATGGTGACAAATGTTATCCAAAAAGACCGTGTACGCATAGGTGGAAAGTTTTACACACTCTGGAATTCGAAGTCTTTCAACCAACTGATCACGAATGATTTCCGCCAAACCCATGATGGCTACATCTCCCTGTTTGTGATGAAATATGTAAGGAGTTCCGTTCGAGTTTTAAATTTCGACCCATTAAACCGGACGGTCAAGAGTAGCACGGGTCTCCACTTTAAAGAGGACACGTTGAAAATCCATGTTCATGTATGTTTTGCCCAAGCGTGTCGTCTTCCACATGTTGTTTGCCCAATTGGAGGCCATGCGATATCATTCATCACATTACATCGGGTCTGTCTGGATCTTTGAGCAATCCCAGCTCCTGCAAAAATGGGAGAACTGATGCTGTTTGGGGTTTGGTTGACTTCCCTACGAATATTCCGAATATCACGATGTTAAAGGTTTCTCCTGGAGCACTTATCATTTTTGGATTCGGTGTTGGGGTTGTTAACGAATGAAGCCAAATTTATTGAATCCATTTCTAGCTTCATAGCTAAATCTATGATGAACAGTGCTGCTTCGAGTCCAGAAACAATCCTTTACTTTTCGATAACCATTAATCGCCTACTTTTAGTCACTTTTAATGACCTAAAATAAAGCGATGGGAAGCATAAATAACTTCACAATAAATACAATGTTGTAAGTTCGTGAAAAACGCATGGGTTTGTATAAATCTTCAGGAAGCAGCTAAACTTGAAACACAAATTCTCAATTTTGATCTGACGTACATTTAATGAAATGTTGATATTTTTCTAATGCGGTAAAACGATTTACACAGTATATACATGTACATATATATATATATATATATATATATATATATATATATATATAAGATTGCTTCATTTAATTACAATACGAAGACATGATTTTGTGCGTATTTTTTCAATATTTACTTAACAGTGATGTATATATGTAGAGCTAAGTAGTAAGTTTTTAACATATATATGACAATTAAGTTACCAGATGATTACGCGTTGTATTCTCGAGAGAATTCGTCAGGCTAACATTTGTAGTAGTACAGGGCATCTGAAAACTTCTTAATGTCGGACTTAGTGCAATGATATGATCTTAGGAACCTAGGGTAACTCAAACACGACAGACAAGTTTACTGCAAAACGGTACATGCATGGATAATATGGATTAGATTTTTATTAAATTACGTTATTTTTACAATAATATCTCTTTGTATTGAGGGCATTATTTAATTTATTAAAATAACGAAACAATGTAATTGAATATTATTAAATAACTATTTCATTGATATCATTTTTGTCAACGTAAACGAGTTTATAATTTTGTTATCTGGCTTCTCTTTCGTGGTTTACATTTCATCTGCTCTCCATTATTTTCGAACCTGTTTTATTGGGTCCAACTCTCTGAAAGGGCTAACGCGTGTTATTTTTTTTTCTAAAGATCGTTATGGTTATTGTCTCTTGTTAATTTTCGAATTTAGTTTTCTTTAATTGAAGACTTTGCTTGGAGATTAAAAGAAAAAACAATAGCTCTGTTTCGATAAGACATAAAACAACGACGATAGTGTGCATCTTATGTGAATGGGTTCAGTGCACATGAGTAGAGGCTGAGAATTTCCTCTTACATTCTTATTCCGCTTCTGCCACCCAACATATATCGATTGAAAAAATCTGTTTTGATCATATATACGTTATCTATATCATATCTACGTAATGTGTTAACTTGCTAATCACATAAAGTCGGTCTCTTTTATTGCGCATATGCTCGCACTTTCCTTTTCTTATCTGTTAAATATATATTTTGATTTATTTGGACTTTACCCAAACTAACATGGGCAGACTTATTGACCAGTTAGTCATTTTATTAAGCAAAACTAGAAATCGCATATGGGCAAATTTTACGATTGTGTTTAGGTCATATGTATTTATCTCTGCGTTGATGTGAACCAGTACCCTAAAAATTGATTATGCATAAGCCTGACCTATTCTCAGGAAAATAAACCCCCGGAATATTCTTATAGCTTAATTCATATGTATATTTTAATAACTTACTATATCCATGTATATATATATATATATATATATATATATATATATATATATATATATATATATATATATATATATAAATTATCCATATATAGAGATATAAACAACCCCCCGTATTATAAAGTGATAAATACTACTCCAAAATTTCAAATAAAATATAAATTTCTCATACACATTAACCGGGCAACCTGAAAAACAGTGTGCATTGGGTAAAGTAACTCACTATATACGGAAAAATGATTCGCAATTAATGCTAGATGGACAGAAAACCTCAGCTTATTAAACCGTTTATCTTATAATAAATATAAGGAAAGTTTCGGTGTTTATTCTGATAGTTTAGTCCGCGTGTGTAGCACGTCTCTATAAGTATATTGCTGTTCGAACACATGCGCGTGTCGTAAATATCTCTCATCGGAAGAAAAATATGGCATACGAGACGTTTTTTTTATACTCAGTGTAAAAGCTAGGCGGTAAGACAATGAGGGGAAATTATACTTCTGCCATGTTCTCAGATGCAATGTTTACATCAAACCAGCGCTCATTGCAGAAAAATTTAACAAAATACAAGGCAGTATTATACATACATCGCTAGAACTGGGGATAGGATTGTCTGAGTATATATATATATATATATATATATATATATATATATATATATATATATATATATATATATATATATGTATACATATACACACACACACACATATATATATATATATATATATATATATATATATAGTGTAAAATTTTGTTGAAAATTAAAAGACTCACGTTTTCTTTTTTATATCATTCGTTTATTTCCTTGATTTTTCCATAACAGACCTTTCATTAATGAGTTGCCAATTTTATATCCTGTCCTCACCAAATTCTTCAGATGTTTATCCATTAGAGTTTTACAACAAATGGTATATTTTTAACATGCTGGGCATCGTATTTGAGTAAAAAGATTTCAACAGCCATGCTTGCTCACTTCCTCCATATATATATATATATATATATATATATATATATATATATATATATATATATATGTGTGTGTGTGTGTGTGTATGTATGTATATACATGTATAGATGTGCATATACATATATATATATATATATATATGTATATACATATACATATATATATATATATATATTTATACATATCGTTTTTACCTTGACAGAGTGGTTTTATTTCGAGTCGATATAATATAGGCGAATATATAATAGATTATATATATATATATATATATATATATATATATATATATATATATATATGCGCTTTATTATTACGGACAAATATTTAATAGCAAGAAAAATATTATAACCCATTCGGCAAGATCAGTTTTAATGATTTGATAAAGCACGACGTAATTAATCTAGGGAAATATAAAGGATCTCATTATTCTTTTACCCCTGTCATATGACTCTGTCAAATCATAGACATAAATATTCTTTAAGATAAGAATATTTAGTAATACGTTGGGTACTATAGGAATACATACTTTAATTTTAATACCGTGAAATATATATGATACAGAAATAGACGTAGACAATGTATATTGTTTTAACCATCTTGGAGTGAGCCAATCAAAACCAAAATTCCAAAGGATGTCTATGTGACTCTTTAGAGAGAAACCTCTAATTGTAGTATTTAGTACGTTCCAAAACAAAGATACAGTAAAATTACTAATAGGGGCATGTGTTATCATACAGAAAACAATAAATTCCAATAGCGCAAAATTAGATCAGCCGATTTTGGGAAGTAAACAAGGTAAGCGCCAGAAAACTGAAAACTAATTATCTGTAAATGTACACAAATTTTTTTTTTCTTGTAAATGTAGAAAAAAACCCAATATCCTTTAGATCGAGGTTGCTTTTTTCATACATTGCATAAAATTGACAAGCTCTGGTAAGTACTACTAGTAGCATATATATATATATAGAGTTGAAGGGAAGCAAACTCTTTTAAAAATCCAAACAATATAGGAAAATTTTTGAAATAAACACCAATAACTTGTAAAATCCTGATAGCATAGCATTAAATGTATAGTATACACCATAATATCGACTATATAAATAAGAATCAAGTATTATATAGTGTTCGGTAGCATTCGAGCGAAAAATACATTTTTTCATTAAAAAAATATGAATAAATATTATAACCATACCAATAAGTTAAAATAATGAATAAAAATTTACAAATGGGATGACAAATATCAAGGGCGATAAAAAGGATGGCAATGTAATATAAACGAGATGCCCCTTTTATTTCCAATCACAATGTAGAAATTCTTAAGATAATATAAAAACGTTATTTGGACAAGGAACATCAGAATTGCCTCCCTTTGTCGACTTTGCAGAAGTAAACCAGTTAAAGATTATGAACGTGATCTTCAGGAAAAAAACAGACGCTGAACTTGGATATGGCATTGTCAAGAATAAAAATAGGCATCTTCCTTACCAACAGGCAACACATTGTGTCTGCTTGTCTGCTATAGACAGGTTAAATACTGGAAGTGAACAAGGAATGATGAGTATAACTCTTACCGTAAACACACAGGTAGACAGGACAAAACATATCAAGCGACATGAGAGACTAGACGCCAAGATCTAGCAGGAAAGTTATCACAGTTCACGCTGCAACTACCTAAGAGATGTGCAGCGCTACCCACACCAGCAGACGCAAACACTGACTACAACTAAGTGATATCAGAGATCAGTCAAACCGCACCAAAAATAGTTGGTCAATACAAAGCAGAAAAAAACAGACAAACTGTCTTCAATTAAAAACAGCTTAGAAAGAAACGCCAACAAATCAAAAAATGTTGGACAAGTGTAGGGCATACGTAAAGAATTGAGATATTTAACAAATAATGACTAAGGAAATTTTAATTATCAACAAATTCTACAATCGCTATAATTAATCCAAGACTTTTAATAGATGTCGGCAGAAACAGCCTATATATCTTTAAGAAGAAGCTGCACATTACTCCATGACCGAGACAGAATTCTCCCAACCTACCAGCTCTGTGCTAACCTCTATGCCACCAAACAATCGGGACACACTCAATCTTTCATGCACTGGACACTATCCCTATCCTCCCAATTGAAGTGAGAGCAACTATTATGCGACTAAAGTTAGCCAAGGTTGCACGATAGGATGTAGTTACTGCAGAAGTACTAAACAGCGGTGACGGACCCATTGTGGAAATGTTTAAAAAAGTGTCCTGGCGGAGCATTCATAGATAAATTGAGGAATGAATCAGTGGCATCATTTGTAAGAACAGGGACACTTCAGATATAAAGAACTATCGTCCAATCAGCCTTCTGCTAGTGGCATTCATGGAATTCTCTCAGGTCTTACTAAGACGTTTGCTAGGGACAGGAGCCACTCCTTAAACTAGTATCAGAGTATGTTACTGAACAATCGACAATTTCCAGTTTGTCAGTCAACTTAATGAAAAAGCCAATGAATTCAACATGACACTGGGGCTTGCCTTTGTGGATTAAGAAAATGCATTCGAGTTAATTGAGTTTTATCCAATCTTTAGGGATATTGAGAACCAAGGAGTTGACTCTACATACACCACCTCGCTGAAAAACATGTACAGTAGTGGTAGTTAAATATCCATCGTGACAGAAATAATATCATCCTGGAGAGATGAGCCATGCAAGGTGATAACAACTCAGAAAAACACTTCACATCAACTATCAAGAATGCTATAATCAGTTGGATTAAGTGTACGGGTAGAGGAGTTAACATCTATGGCGAACATTTGTCACATCTCACCTTGGTTGATGTTATAGTACTAGTGGCGCACTCTCCGCATAACTAAATTACATACTAAACGTACTTTACTATAAGAGCAAACCGGTGGACCTCAACATGCACCTGCAAAAGACTAAAGTGATGTTAAACCAGAATGCTTCCAAGTCGGGAAGAATCGTCGACGAAAAGACGATTGAAGTTAAAAGCTACATAAACTTGGAAATGAAAATATTTGTTTTCAAGAATAGAAACACACCGGGAATATATTGAAATGGCTATTACCTTTTTTGTTTTCTTTCTTTTCTTTTTTCTTTCATTTTTCATCAAAAGCTCCTTCGCTATGTTTTATAAGTCCGGTTCGTTATTTTATATTCTTGCGGAATACAAATTGCCACGGACAGCAAAACTGGTACCTTACGTTATGCTGCCCCTTTTTTTTAGTTTTTAACCGTGTTGTCTATGTACTCTCTTTAATAGAGTTTCAAGATCCTGACGAAGTATAACAAGACAATTAGTTTGTTCACAAAAAAAAACACTTGACGTTAGTTATAAAAAAAGAATTACAATGCTTTTTCTGTTAAATTATTTCTCGGATGTAATATGTATAGAGAGATGAGGTGTGGTGGAGTGTTGTGGGTGACACAAAATGACAACTGGTCGTCTCGCTCCCGTCTTCTCTCTAATTCTCGTTTTCCTTGTGTGTCTTTTGTTTTTATTTACAAAAACTGGAGATAGGAATTAAATTTGTCCATGCCGCATTCCACTGCCCATTATTAAACTCGTCCAAGGCCAAATTTCAATGTGACTGTTTTCGAAACTTGTCAATTGAAGAATTTGGATTTCAAAGCTTATGAACTTTTTATTCAATTAGTATGCCTTTTGATGGCAGTTCTTTGTTTGAACCTTTCCACAATATTACGCAATATGCGTGTGTGCACAGCAACCAATAATTCAGGCATTGCCCAGAATACTATATATTTGAGCTAACAAATACAACTATAAAAAAACACAAAATAATATATAAAAAAATATAATTGAATGGCCCCCCCTTTTACTACGCCAAGTAAACAGGTATGTATGCAGAGACGTATCATTTTACATAGGAATCATTTTTACTTGAGTACTTATAAAATTTATCCAAATATATTGAGTTGTTTTATATAAGATGTGTGTTTATATTTATATATTTATATGTATACATACATATTTATATATGTATATACATATATATACACCTTTTTAATATTATTAATTCATAACGATAAACTTGACGTCACACACGCACACACACATATATATATATATATATATATATATATATACGTATATATATATATATATATATATATATATATATATATATATACATATATATATATATATGCATACACTTAATGGATAGTATTAAATTGGTGCAAAAATCGCGGCGTATGTTGACAACGTATGAAAAAAAACGACATGGTTTTTCACCAGCATAATAGTAAATAACCAAAAGACATAACAGTATAGAAATGGAACTATTAGTTTCGTTTTTGTAAAGTTGTAAACACACACACACATATGCGCGTGTGTGTGGCTGCTCCAGTTCTTATGTAATTAGCCTGTTAATTAATAGATTTTCACTATGCATGGATTTAAGCAGTACGTTGAGATTCGTATCATTTGGATTCGCCGGACTACTCTTCTTTTCTTGAGTTCGGTTGTCACAATGTTTCGGTTGATGTAACCTCCGATTATCTTTCTCTTTATACTGTTAGACTCGCGAATATTTCCGTCAAGCACGGCAATTTTGAAGACGGTCGGAGCTTACCGATACGTGACCGTCTCAGTTAGCGGTTCAACTTTCCACTGGGAAGAGGCCGAGATTCATGAATGCTGGAAAAACCGGGCAGATATGATCTTACTCTTTAATTATCATATGTAAGCCAGGGTTACAGAGAAAAACCCCGCTGAGAGAAAATTTAGGAGTGCTGACTGTCATTTTTTATGAAAATGCAACAAAAGATATCATTTTTGAAGTTTGAACTCCAAAACAACTCCTAAATAAGGGATCTATAACTCTGGAAACATGATGCTTATAATTCAAGTGCTGTGCGCTGACCTATTGACTACGGGGGTTACCCCATTAGGACATGAGAAACGTTCGAAAATGCACAGGGGCACTAATGGTGGGGACTATTCCGGGGGTAACGTTGTTGTGTATGATTGGTCAGGGAACAACCCCCGGGTTCAACCCTCCCCTGAATCTTAATCGAACGATGCCACTGTAATTTGCGAGGTTGAAACAGCGACACTTGTCAAACCTCGCCCCCTCTCTTTCCACGCCAACCTCAGACCTTTCCTCGAGGAGAGATACGAAATCCATTGATAGACTAACTTGAGTAAGACATTTTCTAAACATTGTACTGTAAAGACAATTGTATGTAAGTATATACTTATGTATTGTATTTTCGTCGAATTAATCGGTAGCCTAGTAAAAAAAAGTTGTTTTACTTTTGTTCATGGAATTGTTTTATTCTAGCATTCGACTGACCGACGAGGTGACTGCATATCAAACCTAACGCGAGAAGAACCAACACACATCCGGCTGGAAATTGAAGACAATCGACTGCGATCAATGAGGATTGGCGCACGACGAAATCACATATATCACTGCTGACCAATATAGTTACTTGGACGATCCTAAGGTCACATTTTGGTTTCCTGCGACAAGAATACGGCCACATTGTATCGACTAGAACGTTATGAAAACCCTACTCAAGATGAGAACTGTGGACCGGTGAATGCAAATATAAATACTACCCAATCCTTATCTTAAAAATTCAATAACGTTAGTAAGTTGAGTTTAGCTAAAAAGTGACACCGAGATAACGCATTGTTCCTTTTCCTGTTTGTTTTTATTTCAATTTATGTGACACAATATTTTCTTATAATATAACGCATAACATCATGATATTTACATATATATCGATAATTTCTAAACCAGCAAACAAAACGTGTATCCAACATACAATGCCTTCATTTTAAGTGTTGTAACTGTGTTAATTAGTATTAGAAATACACAAAATTAATTGTTAACTGTGGTGGTTGCAAGGTTGAACAATAATTAGTAAGGAAATACAATGAAGACGAAAACAACAAGATAATGAAATAATAAGTGTATTAAAGAAAAAGGTATATTTACAATATGTACAAATGACGGTGTCGAGTCAGAGAGTCTTGGTGGGAGGACATGTACGCTCTTCGGCGTCACTTCTGGTGGCATTTGAGTAAGACACCCCAAGGCCGACCTAGGCTTGTCATTTATAGTGTTATGTTATTCGCATATGCAAATAAGTAGTTGCCACCACAACACCCCCTCCCAAGATTTGAAGTAACACATATTTCAATATCTTTTTCTTTTTGGGTTTACCATTAATGGTTCATTCACTTTTCTTTTCCTACCTGATCTTCGGGGTGCAGATGCATTTTGAGGCAGTTCCAAATTAAAAGATTCGTATATGATATCTATGGTGTCCTCCTCTTCGACTGTTGTCGTATCATCATCATCTTGGATATGACGTTTTTTTATCTGATTTAGGTGCCTTTTATGTATATTCTGTGGACCTTTAATCATGTATGTACAATCACCAATGCGTTTATCCACTACTCCACATTCCCAGTAAGATATGTTATTTCTGTAGCACTTACAATATACTCGATCCCCCGAGTTATATTTCTTTCTTCTCGTGTGTGTAGTGTTTCGGATAATTACCTGCCTTGGCAATAGTTTGTCAAACGCCGATTTTACCTTTCTGGCAAACATTAGATCAGCTGGTGATATGTTTGATGGTGTACTAGGATGTGGTGTAATCCTATATACTTGCAAGAATTGTTGCAAAGCTTTTTCTGTTGGTGTCCCAATGGATTTCCTTAACGCTCGTTTTAGCGTGTCCACGAACCTTTCCGCGAGGCCGTTTGACCTTGGATGATACGGCGGAATCGTGATGTGCTTCACTCGGAACGTGTCGCAAAATTCCTTAAACTCTGCGGATGTGAACTGCGTTCCGTTGTCAGTGACCAGTGTGTCTGGTACACCGAATCTTGCAAACAACTCGTGTAGGAACCCTATTGAGTTGTTCGTTGTTGGATTCCTGCAACGCATTACCTCCGGCCATTTTGTGAAACTATTCACTACAATTAAATAATAGTTTTCACCTACTGGACCAGCGACGTCCATGTGGATTCTCGACTATGGTTGGTCGGTTTTCGGCCAAGGTTTGTGTACTATAGGTGGAGATTTTGCCGCTAACTGGCATCCTTTACATTAATCAATTGTTGTCGCTATGTCAGTGTCCATGTTACGCCAGTACACGTAGCTTCTCATTAACGACTCCATTCGATTTATCCCCGGATGTCCTGTGTGGAAATCTCTTAACATCCTATTCTGCAATGTTTTGGGTATTACCACTCTCTCGCTGTACAGTAACACATCGTCACATATGGAGAAAACTTCCTGCACCTTTGTGTCCGTTATAATTTTCTCTTTTCTGTCCTTTATATATTCGTCTTTCTCGGCTTCGCTTTTAATGTCCGACAAGGTTACGGGTAGTTCATTAATGATGTTTGCTACCATATTTTTTACTTCAACATTTGTCCGAATTGCTGCAATGACTGATTCTTCCAGATTGTGTTTCTGTGGTATCAGTCTTGACAGTCCATCCGCATGACAAATCTTTTTTGATGCTAGATGTTGTAGCTGGAAATCGTAATTAAGTAGTATTGTACCCCAGCGCAGCAATCTATTTGCGGTGTATACCGGCAATCCTTTTTTTTCATCCATAGATCGTGACTAACGCTTTATGGTCGGTTTCAAGTATGAATTGTCTACTATATAAATATCGGTGAAATCTAGTAACGGCAAAGATTATGCTCAACGCTTCTTTTTCGATTTGTAAATATGCCCTTTCGGCTGGTATCAGCGTTCTCGAAGCGTGCGCTATTCGTTTTCTAGACCCCTCCGGCATAATACGTTGAATGCATGCTCCTAAGCCGTAGGAGCTAGCGTCACTAGCGACGACTATTTTTAAGTTTGTGTCAAAGTGCGTTAAGAATAATTCGGATGTTATTGCGCTCTTTATTTTGTCAAAAGCAGTTTGACATTATTGCGCCCAGTTCCACGGTCTATCCTTTTTAAGCAGATTATTTAAGGGGGCTCGCAAGCTATGCATTCCTTCAATAAAAGATTGGTAATAATTTGCGAGTCCTAAGAAACTCTGCAAGGTTGTTACATTATCGGGTGCTGGCATATTTTTGTATTGCCGCAGATCTGTCTGGGTCTAGACGTCGTCCATGTTTGGTTTTTATGTGCTCAAGATACTTAATTTCGCACATACAAAAGGCACATTTACTTTCTTTTACTTTAAACCGAATTCTTGTATTCCAGTAAATACTTGTTTCAAATGTTCCTTATGTTCTTCTAAGGATTTGCTCCTGACAACAATGTCGTCCAGGTATGCACATGCGCCCTCAATACCACTTAGCATGGTGTCCATCGCTTACTGAAAGATGGCAGGCGCTACTTTGATACCAAAAGGCAATCGGTTGTATTTGTATAATCCCTTATGCGTATAGCATTTTTGAGCAATTCTCCTCAACTGGTATTTGCAAATACACGTCGCTCAAGTCTATCTTATAGAAGATATTACCCCCATTCAACTTCGTGAATATTTCCTCTGGGCTTGGTAGGGGCTAATGGTGATCTTTTAATAGGGAGTTGACCCCGGTCGAAAAGTCTGCGCACACTCTAACTTCGTCATTCTTTTTCTTTACGTATACGGTGGGGGCTGCCCACTCGCCGTGTTCTATTTTTGTATAGAATTCCCGTCTGTTCAAATCTATTTACTTCTTTATCAATATTTTCCAACCTAGCGAACGGAACATTTCGCCTTTTTCTAAAAATTGGGCTGGCGTTTTCTTTAAGTTCAAACGAGGCCTTGAATTTTTTGCAGCGACCTAAGTTACTCGTGAATGCCTCAGGAAATAATTCGTTTAAATCGTCTTTTATATTTACTGTTGTTGGAGGAGAACATTCTAATTTTTTACAGAATGTATTGATTGGCTTATCCCATAGTCCGAATTTATCAATTAAATCTATTCCAAACAGATTTTCACTATTTTTTAGTACGAATATTGTTAATGTCTTCGAAATCCCTTTCAATTGTATCGTGATGACAACTTCTCCTTCAAATTTTGTACCACCACCAGTTACCGTCCGGGCCGCTTTACTAGTTTTCATCATGGCCGGTTTTCCCAACTTTTCCACGTATCCAGGTTTATTATAGAAACATCGGAGCCGGAGTCGAGTTATAACTTTATTGATGTTTTAAATATTTCCACTTTTACGTATTTTCGCCGATCTTTGTCTAATTTTGTATTTGATTTTGTTTGCTGTACTCTCTTTCTGGTGTAATCTTTATATCTGCAGCAATCGCTTTTGTGTCCCACCTTCTTACAAATGTAGAATTTTTCTTCTTATAAGGACAATCTGATTACCAATGCTTTTCTGCACATCTCTTACAGTTATATCTAGGAAGAGGCTTGTTATATTGTGTACTATATTTATGGTTATTATCTTTGGAATATCCCGTTTCATTGCTTTTCTTTGTAAAGTTTGTTGTTGGTGCGTATTGTTTTCTAACTTTTCTTACATACGCCACTCCGGATTCTTCTATATCTTTTGAATCCTTTTTTTGTGTGTAATTGTCCTTTCACAGTCCTCTGCTAGTTTCTGGAGGGTTCAATCTTGATCAGATTCCAGCTTAGACAACACTCGTCTGCGTATTTCTGCATTTTTCGTTGAAACTAACCCTTGAGCGAAGATTAGACATTTAAAATCTTCTACCGTTAGTTCTGCAAGCTTAAAATTATCACAGTTTTTATTGACAACTGATGCGTATGTCAAATAATCTTGGTTGTCCATCTTTCTTAGATTCATGCACATCCATCTTTTATGAAAAAGAGATATATTTGGATTAAATCATTCTTTTTGTAATTTTACAGCTTCCATGAACTCTAATTCCGCAGTTTTTAGGTAATATGTAATCTACGAATTTGCTGTGTTCTGATGTACCCAATTTACTGAGTAAGAGGCTCACTTTCTGACTATTTGGCCAATTTTTACAGCCCAGTTGAAAAACATCCTCGTATCTTATGTAGTATGCTTCAAAATTCTTCTCTTCCTCAGGCACATACTGAAATGTGTCCATGCTATTAAAAATATTTGTATGGGAGAAATTAACACTTTCGACATTTTCTCGATTACTCTTTAGTAGTTCCAGTGTTTTAGCAAAACGTTCATCTTGTCTTTCTTCTTTTTCCAATTGTAGTTTCTTATGCCTTTTTGCTTTTGTTTTACGGCATATAAATACTTTTCCGTGTTTTTTAATGCCAAATCGAGTAATTTTTTTAACATTTATACAGCTTCAGGGTTTTACATAGTTATTACTTATGTTTTGTTCGTTTTATTTTGCTTCTTTTACAGGCAGTCATAATCTTATAATGCTCATCGACAGGGCATACACATTTAAATACTATAAACATTGACACCACATTTTTTTTAATTTGAAATAAAACACTTTGTTTTATTACTTACCATTTAATTTGTTTAAATACATATGTATTACCTACTTAAAAATTTTCAGCATATTTTATTTAACTGAAGAAATATTTATTGTTCAGACATATATTTTTCCATTATTTTTATAACATTGTTAGGTGAAGTTTCAGAATAATTAACCCTCTCCCCATATTAAGAATTGCTTACAGCATGATTCTTCCAATAGCGGTATCAAATCGTTTTCTTTTTCTTATTTTAAAACAAATTACATAAAAAAGATACAATACCATTACATTTTTTCAGTTAACTACTATTAAGGTGAAGGTTCAAATCATTTAACCCTTCACCCCATAACCGTTTTTTATGCAGTAAAATACTTTATTTCTATAATTATGGTTTAAATAAATATTTATTCCTTATTTAAAGATTTGCAGTATATTTTATTTAACTGAATAAATATTTATTGATCATACATATATTTTCCCTTATTTTTTTACATTGTTAGGTGAAGTTTCAGAATAGTTAAACCTCTCGCCATATTAAGAATGGATTTCAGCATTATTCTTATAATAGTGCTATCAAAGTTTATTGATTTTTCTTATTTAACAAAAATTATAAAAAAGATACAAGAACATTTTAAATATGTTTTTCATTAAATCGTTATTTAGTTGCCGGTTTAGAATAATCAAAACATCTCCCCTTATTAAGAATGCCATGTTTTATTATTTCAGCCTGATGC
Source organism: Euprymna scolopes (assembly GCF_053919585.1). Taxonomy (NCBI): domain Eukaryota; kingdom Metazoa; phylum Mollusca; class Cephalopoda; order Sepiida; family Sepiolidae; genus Euprymna; species Euprymna scolopes. The sequence goes on from NC_136485.1 coordinate 23,418,469, forward strand.
TTACATTTTTCCGTACAATAGATACAAGAAAATATTAAATTTTTGTCATTATTAAAATGTTAGATCAAAGTTCGGAATAAATTTTACTTTATAGCCAATTAGCCAGCTGTATTAAAATGTTTTAACATTTAATACCTCATAAAATGTTCGCTTCAATTACCACAAGCAGACGATATCGATTCAAAGGATATAATTCGTCAACAATTGTTTTAGCCGAATTTTACGGTAAAACTTTATATAAGTCACAAAATGTTCTACGAAACCAGTGTAACTTGGTGAAATTTTGTTATTCATTTAACCACAAGCAAACAACACCATCGCCAACAACAAAAATAGAGCTTTGCTTCAACAAAGTTTACTGATTTGTGGATAAGTCATCCAGCATTAAATGATTGTTAGCAGCTTATTTTGATGATCAGAAACTAAATATTTTATCCGGCGTAAGTTTTTGACACGTTTGATCCTTCTTACTGTAAATATTTAAAATAATTAAATTACTTTCGCCAATTTAAGAAACGACCATTAGAATACTTAAATTTAAATCTAGCCATCCGTTATTTATTAATTATAAACAAATATCGACTATTTAATAACCTTTTAAAATTACGCAACTTAACTTTTTTAATATCAAATAAACACTTTGTTTCATTACTTAGGATTTAAACAAATATTTATTCTCAATTTTTACATTTTTCGTATATTTTACAAAATTCAAGATATAATTTATTGAAATGAAATTATTAAGTTATTCACCAAAAGAAAATAACATGCTCACAAATAAATGTATGCTTCTACACTTTGTAGCCGAAAAAAAAAAGAAATAATTGGAAATCGTGTACAGTTCTTTAATCCAAGCAAAAATAGGTTATTCTACACTTTTATATCAATATATTTATTGAATAAATTAAAATAGTTTCTACACTTAAAAATACTGAAGTCTCTCTTTGATACTGGCATCAGGTGCGCTAAAACATGGCGTTTTTTTCGGCAGTAAAGTGTAGAACCACCAATAAATGTTACAAGAGGGAATAATTTATTATTAAATAATTCATATAATTCATATAATTCACCTAGATGTCATTTAGATATCCTTTTTACAGAACTAAATTATAAAAATATTGATGTCAATTCCCTTTTAGAAAAATTACACACTAATGATTTTAAATAAAAAAAAACTGAAAACGGTTTCATTAAGAACTATTTAATCTCATTTTAAACACTTCTATTGAATTTAATTCATTATAGAAACAGTTATTTTTCGTATCAAAGTCTTCATTTATATTTTTTCTTTATTAAGACCAATTAAATTTTCACACAGTAAGAACCAACTCACTAGCACTACATTGGAAGGGACAAGATATGCAGCAAGAGGAGGACAAAGACGAAGGCGTCAGCAGCTACGAACTGAAGAAAGGGATAATATCAGATTGCAAATGAGAAACATATTGAAACAGCAAATAAATAACATGATTGAAGAAGACAGACAACTTTATTTGCAAAATGAAAGAGCTAGACAACAGGAACGAAGAAAAAATATGAATGAAGCAGAAAGACAAAATATCCCGTATTATTTTGTAGGTGATATTAGTTTGATTTGCTCATTTTGTATAGAAGTTAGATTTCGAAGAGAAGCATTGAATTGTTGTCAAAAATAGAATATTGTCTCTTCCTCCTCAACTCCAAAGGTTACTCGAGGATAATGACCAAGAAGCGTTTAATTTCAGATCTAATATACGTAATTACAACTCATCATTTCATTTGCATCATTTGGAGCAAATATTGTCCGCCCTCCTGGAAGAGGCATCCATTGTTTTTTGCTTACAAGGTCAAACCTATCATTAATCCAGTATTCTGCACGAAAATAATAAAGAGGAGAGAAAATATGGACAAATTTACATTTTGGACTCATCTGAAGCAAATCAACTCCGGTGTAATTTACCAGAAAATAATAAATATATCTAAAGTGTATTTGAAACAATAGCTACAGTTATGAAGAATAATCCTTATGCCCCAGCTTATGAAAAATATGAGATCCATTAAATTAGAAGAGGAAGCTCGTGCTATAAGGGAAAATGTAAAGCCAAGGAGCGTTTCCATACATTTCACTGCTGGTCCAGATATCAAAAGATTTAACAATCCAATAAACAACGAAATAGGTGTAGTGTTTGTTGTTGAGGATGGTGCTCCACCTGCTAACTGAGATAGTATTGTTTACTCACATTCTCAACCATATACCGTATTTCTTATCTGTCCAGCCACTTGGGTCCCATGATATATCCTATATTATATACAAATGATGAACAAGGCTGGCACATGAACATGAAACAAGAACGGCAAACAAGTGTTCGCAATGAAGTGACAATTTAAGAGTAATACAGTTATCGCCTTGCAATTAGAGATTCATTCAGTATTATTCGTAGATGTGGTAAACTAGTCCAACACTATGTAGTAGATGCATATGTGAAATTTGAAGGGTGAAGATTGAACTTCATTAAAAACCATCAAAGTCAACTAAGAGCTGTTAAATATTCTGGCTTAATGAATCATTTAGCAATGTATGAAGATGGTGATCCTGGTGTACCAGTTATTCTACCATCTTCATTCACAGGAAGTCCAAGGAATCGTCGACAATTGTATCAAGATGCAATGGCAGTTTTCTGTAAATATGGAAAGCCATACTAATTCCTTACCTATACATGTAATCCAAGATGTCCTGAAATATTAAACAACTTGGGGCAATCAGAACTTAAAGAAAATCGATCCGACTTAATATCACGTGTGTATCATTCACATCTAACTGAACATTTGAAAGACATTGAAGACAGGCTTGTATTGGGGACTCCTGTTGCATATGTTTATGTTATGGAATTTAAAAAAAAGAGGGCTACCACACTGCCACATGATCATAATGCTGCGAGATCAGGATAAGGTCAGAACAGTTCAACAAATTAATGCAATTGGGTCAGCCGAAATACCTTGACCAGAAGATCCAGAGCTTTGTTATTTAGTTAAATCTTTAATGGCACATTGTCCATGTGGTGCAGTTAAGCCTATTACTCCTTGTATGAGTAAAGGATTATGCAAATAAAAAATCCAAATTCATTTACAGAAGAAACAGTATAAAACATTAATGGATACCCGGCTTACAAGCGTGTAAATAATGGTGACTCAGTTCAAGTCGGTAATTTTACTGTCGATAATAGATACATAGTCCCTTTCAACAAATTTCTTCTGAGAAAATATCGAGCTCATATTAACGTAGAAAATATCGAGCTCATATTAACGTAGAAAATACACATGTAAATATGTTTATAAAGGACATAATTGTGCTATGATGGAGGTTAATTATCGTGGTTCATATATTAATATCGATCAAGGAGAAACAATGCAATCAGAACAAAGAGATGAAATCAAGCAGTATATATCATACAGATATGTATCACCTTCAGAAGCATTGTGGCGTCTTTCTGAATATAAAATGCATGGCCAGTCTCATGTGGTGTACCGTTTAGCTGAACACCTGCCTGGAGAGCAACAAATTTATTATCAACATGGACAAGCTGAACAAGTAATTCAACAAGCACAACAACGTCACACAAATTTGACTGCTTGGTTTTGATTAAGTCAGAATGGTATTTCCGCTAACCAATATTTTTACTGTGATATTCCACATTATAATTTATTAAACAAAACTACTACAAAATGGACTAAGACAGAGCGGTCAAGTAATTTGATCACAAGAATGTATTCAATTTCACCAAATCAAGGTGAAAAGTTTTATTTACGGATTCTGCTTCTTCATGTCTCTGGAGCAAAGTTATTTGAAGATTTTATAAGAGTCACAGGTCATACAATCCCTACAGTTAGAGAAGCTTGCATCCACCTTAGATTATTGCAAGGTGATACTGAATTAGAAAATGCCTTTACTGAAACTGCTACATTTAGAATGCCACAACGACTACGTAGCATGTTTGCAATGCTGTGTTTTATCATCATCCAATGATGATAAAACACATCCTTTAAACTATTCATTACCCATAAACAGAGCATGATTGAAGACCTCATTTGTGCTTATGATAAAAGCATATGTAAAAACATTGCACTTCATTTGATAAAAGCGATATTTAATGAGCATGGTTCTTCTTGCTAGGCAATGGGTTTACCTGAACCTACGGGTGATCCTCAAATAGATAATATGATTCGAAATACAAACCGGCCTAATGTTGAATTGCTAAACAATGACCAATTAGAGGTCTTTAACACTATAATCAAGACTGTCATGGCAACTTAAAAAGAAGCCGCTCGCAACAATTGCTTCTATTTAGATGCCCTAGCCGGATCAGGAAAAGCCGCTTTATTTAACATGTAATATGATTACTTCACTCCCAGGAGTACTGTGACCGCCACTTCAACATAGACTGGCATTGCCGCAATGCTACTAACTTCAGGTAAAACACTCCACAGTGTATTCCAACTACCTGTACCTCTGACAGAAACCAGTGTCTGTAACGTTCCTCTTGTATTAGAGCATACTTCTTTTTTGATAAAGGTAAATGTATTCACCATAGACGAAGCCTCTATTATAACTAATAATGCACTGCTTGCTATAGATAGATGTTCACAAGATATAATGGGTAACGAAAAATATTTGGTGGAAAATGTCTCATACTTTGAGACTTCAGGCAAATTTTGCCAGTAGTGCCACATGGATCACCTACATCTATTATAGACACCTGTCTTAAAAGATGCACATTGTGGCATCATTTCAATCAATTACAGCTAACACAAAACGTCAGAACTAACATAAATTAACAGGAGCTTTGTAGATAGCACAATAATGAGCAGTCTTAATGGCGTTCATGTAGATGATATAGATGTTTCTGATGATTCCCTATGTAATGGTTCACTAATCTCAGAAATATTTTATTGCAAGAAATGGAAAATAGAATCATCATGACACCAAAAAATACAGAATGTTTAACGGTAAATGAAGAAATTCTTAATAATCTTCCCGGAGACATAAATACATATTTAAGTACACATTACATCCCCGATGATGATGCTGAAATTCAAAATTATCCTATCGAGTTCATAAATTCATTAACTCCATCTGGAATGCCACCTCACCGACTTAATGTGGAAATAGGGGCAATAGTAAAGCTACTGCGAAATTTATCCAAAAATCATGGAATTTGTAATGGAACTAGGATGAAAATAAAAGAGTGCCATCAACACAGCATTTTTGTTTATGAATCTAATAGAGGTTCCACAGTTATCATTCCAAGAATTAAGTTAAAGCCAAGTGATGCAGATGTTCCGTTTGCATTTCATCGGATACAGTTTACAATACGGTTACCATATTTACTGACCACTAATAAAGCATAAAGCCAAACTTTTGATAAGGTTGGTATATATCTTCAACAACCTATATTTTCGCATGGTAGACTGTATGTGACATGTTCAAGAGCTCGATCTAAGCACAGTGTGAAATGTAAGGTAATGCAACTGCATAGAAATGATAATCAGGGTCGAAAGCGTGGGGTAACGTATACTAAGAATATTGTTTACCGTGAAGTGTTATGAAAACAACCAGAAACAGTTATGGAATCTAAAAAAATAACTTGGATGTAAATATGATTTTGGAAAAAAGATTACATTTTTTTCCTTATATTTCAAATTCACTATTTGATGAAAAAGTAGCGTACAGTTTGTTTAACTTTACTTAAGTATATAACATTGACATAAATTTGACAGGTACAACCTACCTCAAATCATTTTAATTATAAAAAAAAACAAAATTTAACTGTACTTGGTAAGATTTTCAGAAGCACTTTTTTTCTATGCATGTAATACAGAAGAATCTGATTATTATAACCAATTACAATGTTTTCATGGAAAAAAATCTTTTGTACAGAACATTCAAGTGTTCTATTTATATTATCCGGAATTTGTGATGCATTAATTGGAATCTATATCAATAATTCGACTTAAAAATATTTGTGAATTTCCAAATCTTCATTGAAAAAAATTCAAAATAAATAGAAAACGCTATTGCATATGTAAAAGTTGACGGTTGATTATTTAACTTCATTAAAAGCTATCAAAGTCAACCAAGAATTGCTCAATGTTCTGGCTTAATCGATCATTTAGCAAGGAATGAAGATGCTTATTCTGGTGTACCAGTTATTCTATCATCTACATTTGCAGGAAGTCCTAGGAATCCACAACAGCTTTATCAAGATGCAATTACAGTGTTCTGTGACCTATTACACGTGTAATCCAAAATTTCCAGAAATATTAAACAACTTGAGGTCATCAGAACTTTCATAAATCGATCTCAACAATGTCACACATTTTTTTTTAAATTCACAGTCTGACCCCCAAGAACCTGCTGACTGATCACTATTCTCACTCCAAGCAGCTGATCGACGTCTCTGCCACCGCCTCAATCATCACTAGCACTTCCTGACTATATCAGTTACGATCACAATGACCTTCAATGAAAGTTTAGACTAAAGTGCTTTGTTTGTTCTACTTACTTCCATACGTTCATTTTTGTAAGATAACAATAAGAAATTTCTTACTGATGTGTTTTAAAATATTTTAACCACCGTGGAATTTCCACAGGTCCTGCTAGTTATTATTATTATTATTATTATTATTATTATTATTATAATTATTATTTTATTATCACCTATATCTACCTACACGCGTATTTTGATAATTGTATACCAATTCAATTCATTCCCGGCAATTTTAATTGTATTTAATTTCATTTTTTTATTTTATTTAATTTACTTAATTCTTAAGAGACCGTTTATAACAAATGCATTTTAATAGGTAAATGAAATTGGATAATACTTGGTTTACTTTAAGAGAACGCATCTTGGTTCTTATGAACAACAATCTGCATAAATCTTTCACGTGTCAAATTCCAAACAACACCGCTAGAGCCCGACAGCCCACTAGTTGTATCTACCTTCCAAGTCTAAATGCATTTCCCTTTTTCCATTCCCTCCGCCTAACCGATCTCGAAAGTCTTACGCATCCTACATCCTTTCCTCATTCCTTATCTTCCATCCACTTCCTCTCTCCGTGTCTCTCGTTCTCTCTCCCTTATCCCTATACTCCGATCCGTGTCTTATATTGTGGGAATGCTCCTGGGTATGTCCATTTCCCTTCTTCTGACGTAAGGGGTTTTGAGATTAGGAAAAATCTTTGCAATCGGTTTTCCAGCAACATTTTGGCTACCAAGGGATCATAGTTCAACGATATGCAATTTGAAATCTCCATCAAACCCATCTGCTAATTTTTGGTCTAAACACTTGTAATTTTGAATGTAGGTTATTTAAATATCGTTCAAACCATTTAATTAGATATGAACCCCCCCAAAATAAAAGTGAAGCAGGTCAAAATTTTGGTTGCTATAAAATAAAAATTCACCTCAACAGTCTCTATCAAATTGCTCAGCCAACTTTTCGACTAAATATTTGAAATTTTACAGAAAGTGTATTAATGTATAGGGTAAACTGTTTATGTCCGCAAATGTGGCTGCAGTTCAAAAGATTTGACATTTGTGGTATCTAGTAAAATACCCAGACAATTTTGGTGTAAGTATTTGAGTTTTTACCAAAACGTCCATTCGGAAAGAAAGCAGCTTTTTAATAAGTTTCTGAGTGAAAACTTGGCTGTTGATAGTGTTTACATTTGCAAACTCTAATTGTTGGTCTAAACACTTGAAATTTCATATGTAGTTTACCTGAACATTAGTCAAACTTGTTATGTGTGTTTGCGGGTATTTGTATGTATAGACAGGCAACTGCCTCAAGCCAGGGTCAAAACCCGTCCACCCAAACGGCAGTCAAGTCTTCTCACCATTGCGCTACACGACTGCTGCTCTAGGGTTATGTATTAACGCGGTTTTGCATATCATTTCCCAATGTGTTCCATGCAAGATAGGAAGAAACAGTAATCCACATGCAGTGCTGTTTCGCTGTTTCCTACCTCATCAATGCGGCTAGACAGGCAACTGCGTCAAGCCAGGTTCGACACCCGAGCACACAAATGCCTATCAAGACTTCTCATTATTGCGGTATGCGGCTACTTATGTGTGGGTTATGAATTTACGATGTTTTAACACCGCCCAAATGCCTCCGTTCGATTAGTTTACACAAAAAGCGTCTGGTAATAAG